>NW_027666136.1:0-42001 GCF_963924005.1 Protomyctophum bolini
CTTAGTCTGTAACTTGAAAACTATGTACCGTATGGCCCTATAAACTGTGTTGGGATGAAAGCTAGCCACTTTGAGCAATGTGGGAAGTGCTGGGGCAGTTTGGGACAACAGGGCCAAAATGTCACTTTCACAGTCCCAAAGTGCCGTTTTCACAGTAAAAAAAAAAGATTCATTTTGCTTAGCTTAGTCTGTAACTTGAAAACTATGTACCGTATGGCCCTATAAACTGTGTTGGGATGAAAGCTAGCCACTTTGAGCAATGTGGGAAGTGCTGGGGCAGTTTGGGACAACAGGGCCAAAATGTCACTTTCACAGTCCCAAAGTGCCATTTTCACAGTAAAAAGGCCTGGTTCACTTTTGCTTAGCTTAGTCTGTAACTTGAAAACTATGTACCGTATGGCCCTATAAACTGTGTTGGGATGAAAGCTAGCCACTTTGAGCAATGTGGGAAGTGCTGGGGCAGTTTGGGACAACAGGGCCAAAATGTCACTTTCACAGTCCCAAAGTGCCATTTTCACAGTAAAAAGGCCTGGTTCACTTTTGCTTAGCTTAGTCTGTAACTTGAAAACTATGTACCGTATGGCCCTATAAACTGTGTTGGATGAAAGCTAGCCACTTTGAGCAGTGTGGGAAGTGCTGGGGCAGTTTGGGACAACAGGGCCAAAATGTCACTTTCACAGTCCCAAAGTGCCATTTTCACAGTAAAAAGGCCTGGTTCACTTTTGCTTAGCTTAGTCTGTAACTTGAAAACTATGTACCGTATGGCCCTATAAACTGTGTTGGGATGAAAGCTAGCCACTTTGAGCATTGTGGCAAGAGCTGGGCAGTTTGGGACAACAGGGAACGAACAGGGCCAAAATGTCACTTTCACAGTCCCAAAGTGCCATTTTCACAGTAAAAAGGCCTGGTTCACTTTTGCTTAGCTTAGTCTGTAACTTGAAAACTATGTACCGTATGGCCCTATAAACTGTGTTGGGATGAAGCTAGCCACTTTGAGCAATGTGGGAAGTGCTGGGGCAGTTTGGGACAACAGGGCCAAAATGTCACTTTCACAGTCCCAAAGTGCCATTTTCACAGTAAAAAGGCCTGGTTCACTTTTGCTTAGCTTAGTCTGTAACTTGAAAACTATGTACCGTATGGCCCTATAAACTGTGTTGGGATGAAAGCTAGCCACTTTGAGCAATGTGGGAAGTGCTGGGGCAGTTTGGGACAACAGGGCCAAAATGTCACTTTCACAGTCCCAAAGTGCCGTTTTCACAGTAAAAAAAAAAAGATTCATTTTGCTTAGCTTAGTCTGTAACTTGAAAACTATGTACCGTATGGCCCTATAAACTGTGTTGGGATGAAAGCTAGCCACTTTGAGCAATGTGGGAAGTGCTGGGGCAGTTTGGGACAACAGGGCCAAAATGTCACTTTCACAGTCCCAAAGTGCCATTTTCACAGTAAAAAGGCCTGGTTCACTTTTGCTTAGCTTAGTCTGTAACTTGAAAACTATGTACCGTATGGCCCTATAAACTGTGTTGGGATGAAAGCTAGCCACTTTGAGCAATGTGGGAAGTGCTGGGGCAGTTTGGGACAACAGGGCCAAAATGTCACTTTCACAGTCCCAAAGTGCCATTTTCACAGTAAAAAGGCCTGGTTCACTTTTGCTTAGCTTAGTCTGTAACTTGAAAACTATGTACCGTATGGCCCTATAAACTGTGTTGGGATGAAAGCTAGCCACTTTGAGCAATGTGGGAAGTGCTGGGGCAGTTTGGGACAACAGGGCCAAAATGTCACTTTCACAGTCCCAAAGTGCCATTTTCACAGTAAAAAAAAACAGATTCATTTTGCTTAGCTTAGTCTGTAACTTGAAAACTATGTACCGTATGGCCCTATAAACTGTGTTGGATGAAAGCTAGCCACTTTGAGCAATGTGGGAAGTGCTGGGGCAGTTTGGGACAACAGGGCCAAAATGTCACTTTCACAGTCCCAAAGTGCCATTTTCACAGTAAAAAGGCCTGGTTCACTTTTGCTTAGCTTAGTCTGTAACTTGAAAACTATGTACCGTATGGCCCTATAAACTGTGTTGGGATGAAAGCTAGCCACTTTGAGCAATGTGGGAAGTGCTGGGGCAGTTTGGGACAACAGGGCCAAAATGTCACTTTCACAGTCCCAAAGTGCCATTTTCACAGTAAAAAAAAACAGATTCATTTTGCTTAGCTTAGTCTGTAACTTGAAAACTATGTACCGTATGGCCCTATAAACTGTGTTGGGATGAAAGCTAGCCACTTTGAGCAATGTGGGAAGTGCTGGGGCAGTTTGGGACAACAGGGCCAAAATGTCACTTTCACAGTCCCAAAGTGCCGTTTTCACAGTAAAAAAAAAAAGATTAATTTTGCTTAGCTTTGTCTGTAACTTGAAAACTATGTACCGTATGGCCCTATAAACTGTGTTGGGATGAAAGCTAGCCACTTTGAGCAATGTGGGAAGTGCTGGGGCAGTTTGGGACAACAGGGCCAAAATGTCACTTTCACAGTCCCAAAGTGCCATTTTCACAGTAAAAAGGCCTGGTTCACTTTTGCTTAGCTTAGTCTGTAACTTGAAAACTATGTACCGTATGGCCCTATAAACTGTGTTGGGATGAAAGCTAGCCACTTTGAGCAGTGTGGGAAGTGCTGGGGCAGTTTGGGACAACAGGGCCAAAATGTCACTTTCACAGTCCCAAAGTGCCATTTTCACAGTAAAAAGGCCTGGTTCACTTTTGCTTAGCTTAGTCTGTAACTTGAAAACTATGTACCGTATGGCCCTATAAACTGTGTTGGGATGAAAGCTAGCCACTTTGAGCATTGTGGCAAGAGCTGGGGCAGTTTGGGACAACAGGGAACGAACAGGGCCAAAATGTCACTTTCACAGTCCCAAAGTGCCATTTTCACAGTAAAAAGGCCTGGTTCACTTTTGCTTAGCTTAGTCTGTAACTTGAAAACTATGTACCGTATGGCCCTATAAACTGTGTTGGGATGAAAGCTAGCCACTTTGAGCAATGTGGGAAGTGCTGGGGCAGTTTGGGACAACAGGGCCAAAATGTCACTTTCACAGTCCCAAAGTGCCATTTTCACAGTAAAAAGGCCTGGTTCACTTTTGCTTAGCTTAGTCTGTAACTTGAAAACTATGTACCGTATGGCCCTATAAACTGTGTTGGGATGAAAGCTAGCCACTTTGAGCAATGTGGGAAGTGCTGGGGCAGTTTGGGACAACAGGGCCAAAATGTCACTTTCACAGTCCCAAAGTGCCATTTTCACAGTAAAAAGGCCTGGTTCACTTTTGCTTAGCTTAGTCTGTAACTTGAAAACTATGTACCGTATGGCCCTATAAACTGTGTTGGGATGAAAGCTAGCCACTTTGAGCAATGTGGGAAGTGCTGGGGCAGTTTGGGACAACAGGGCAAAAATGTCACTTTCACAGTCCCAAAGTGCCGTTTTCACAGTAAAAAAAAAAAGATTCATTTTGCTTAGCTTAGTCTGTAACTTGAAAACTATGTACCGTATGGCCCTATAAACTGTGTTGGGATGAAAGCTAGCCACTTTGAGCAATGTGGGAAGTGCTGGGGCAGTTTGGGACAACAGGGCCAAAATGTCACTTTCACAGTCCCAAAGTGCCATTTTCACAGTAAAAAGGCCTGGTTCACTTTTGCTTAGCTTAGTCTGTAACTTGAAAACTATGTACCGTATGGCCCTATAAACTGTGTTGGGATGAAAGCTAGCCACTTTGAGCAATGTGGGAAGTGCTGGGGCAGTTTGGGACAACAGGGCCAAAATGTCACTTTCACAGTCCCAAAGTGCCATTTTCACAGTAAAAAGGCCTGGTTCACTTTTGCTTAGCTTAGTCTGTAACTTGAAAACTATGTACCGTATGGCCCTATAAACTGTGTTGGGATGAAAGCTAGCCACTTTGAGCAGTGTGGGAAGTGCTGGGGCAGTTTGGGACAACAGGGCCAAAATGTCACTTTCACAGTCCCAAAGTGCCATTTTCACAGTAAAAAGGCCTGGTTCACTTTTGCTTAGCTTAGTCTGTAACTTGAAAACTATGTACCGTATGGCCCTATAAACTGTGTTGGGATGAAAGCTAGCCACTTTGAGCATTGTGGCAAGAGCTGGGGCAGTTTGGGACAACAGGGAACGAACAGGGCCAAAATGTCACTTTCACAGTCCCAAAGTGCCATTTTCACAGTAAAAAGGCCTGGTTCACTTTTGCTTAGCTTAGTCTGTAACTTGAAAACTATGTACCGTATGGCCCTATAAACTGTGTTGGGATGAAAGCTAGCCACTTTGAGCAATGTGGGAAGTGCTGGGGCAGTTTGGGACAACAGGGCCAAAATGTCACTTTCACAGTCCCAAAGTGCCATTTTCACAGTAAAAAGGCCTGGTTCACTTTTGCTTAGCTTAGTCTGTAACTTGAAAACTATGTACCGTATGGCCCTATAAACTGTGTTGGGATGAAAGCTAGCCACTTTGAGCAATGTGGGAAGTGCTGGGGCAGTTTGGGACAACAGGGCCAAAATGTCACTTTCACAGTCCCAAAGTGCCATTTTCACAGTAAAAAGGCCTGGTTCACTTTTGCTTAGCTTAGTCTGTAACTTGAAAACTATGTACCGTATGGCCCTATAAACTGTGTTGGGATGAAAGCTAGCCACTTTGAGCAATGTGGGAAGTGCTGGGGCAGTTTGGGACAACAGGGCCAAAATGTCACTTTCACAGTCCCAAAGTGCCGTTTTCACAGTAAAAAAAAAAAGATTCATTTTGCTTAGCTTAGTCTGTAACTTGAAAACTATGTACCGTATGGCCCTATAAACTGTGTTGGGATGAAAGCTAGCCACTTTGAGCAATGTGGGAAGTGCTGGGGCAGTTTGGGACAACAGGGCCAAAATGTCACTTTCACAGTCCCAAAGTGCCATTTTCACAGTAAAAAGGCCTGGTTCACTTTTGCTTAGCTTAGTCTGTAACTTGAAAACTATGTACCGTATGGCCCTATAAACTGTGTTGGGATGAAAGCTAGCCACTTTGAGCAATGTGGGAAGTGCTGGGGCAGTTTGGGACAACAGGGCCAAAATGTCACTTTCACAGTCCCAAAGTGCCATTTTCACAGTAAAAAGGCCTGGTTCACTTTTGCTTAGCTTAGTCTGTAACTTGAAAACTATGTACCGTATGGCCCTATAAACTGTGTTGGGATGAAAGCTAGCCACTTTGAGCAATGTGGGAAGTGCTGGGGCAGTTTGGGACAACAGGGCCAAAATGTCACTTTCACAGTCCCAAAGTGCCATTTTCACAGTAAAAAGGCCTGGTTCACTTTTGCTTAGCTTAGTCTGTAACTTGAAAACTATGTACCGTATGGCCCTATAAACTGTGTTGGGATGAAAGCTAGCCACTTTGAGCAATGTGGGAAGTGCTGGGGCAGTTTGGGACAACAGGGCCAAAATGTCACTTTCACAGTCCCAAAGTGCCATTTTCACAGTAAAAAGGCCTGGTTCACTTTTGCTTAGCTTAGTCTGTAACTTGAAAACTATGTACCGTATGGCCCTATAAACTGTGTTGGGATGAAAGCTAGCCACTTTGAGCAATGTGGGAAGTGCTGGGGCAGTTTGGGACAACAGGGCCAAAATGTCACTTTCACAGTCCCAAAGTGCCGTTTTCACAGTAAAAAAAAAAAGATTCATTTTGCTTAGCTTAGTCTGTAACTTGAAAACTATGTACCGTATGGCCCTATAAACTGTGTTGGGATGAAAGCTAGCCACTTTGAGCAATGTGGGAAGTGCTGGGGCAGTTTGGGACAACAGGGCCAAAATGTCACTTTCACAGTCCCAAAGTGCCATTTTCACAGTAAAAAGGCCTGGTTCACTTTTGCTTAGCTTAGTCTGTAACTTGAAAACTATGTACCGTATGGCCCTATAAACTGTGTTGGGATGAAAGCTAGCCACTTTGAGCAATGTGGGAAGTGCTGGGGCAGTTTGGGACAACAGGGCCAAAATGTCACTTTCACAGTCCCAAAGTGCCATTTTCACAGTAAAAAGGCCTGGTTCACTTTTGCTTAGCTTAGTCTGTAACTTGAAAACTATGTACCGTATGGCCCTATAAACTGTGTTGGGATGAAAGCTAGCCACTTTGAGCATTGTGGCAAGAGCTGGGGCAGTTTGGGACAACAGGGAACGAACAGGGCCAAAATGTCACTTTCACAGTCCCAAAGTGCCATTTTCACAGTAAAAAGGCCTGGTTCACTTTTGCTTAGCTTAGTCTGTAACTTGAAAACTATGTACCGTATGGCCCTATAAACTGTGTTGGGATGAAAGCTAGCCACTTTGAGCAATGTGGGAAGTGCTGGGGCAGTTTGGGACAACAGGGCCAAAATGTCACTTTCACAGTCCCAAAGTGCCATTTTCACAGTAAAAAGGCCTGGTTCACTTTTGCTTAGCTTAGTCTGTAACTTGAAAACTATGTACCGTATGGCCCTATAAACTGTGTTGGGATGAAAGCTAGCCACTTTGAGCAATGTGGGAAGTGCTGGGGCAGTTTGGGACAACAGGGCCAAAATGTCACTTTCACAGTCCCAAAGTGCCGTTTTCACAGTAAAAAAAAAAAGATTCATTTTGCTTAGCTTAGTCTGTAACTTGAAAACTATGTACCGTATGGCCCTATAAACTGTGTTGGGATGAAAGCTAGCCACTTTGAGCAATGTGGGAAGTGCTGGGGCAGTTTGGGACAACAGGGCCAAAATGTCACTTTCACAGTCCCAAAGTGCCATTTTCACAGTATAAAGGCCTGGTTCACTTTTGCTTAGCTTAGTCTGTAACTTGAAAACTATGTACCGTATGGCCCTATAAACTGTGTTGGGATGAAAGCTAGCCACTTTGAGCAATGTGGGAAGTGCTGGGGCAGTTTGGGACAACAGGGCCAAAATGTCACTTTCACAGTCCCAAAGTGCCATTTTCACAGTAAAAAGGCCTGGTTCACTTTTGCTTAGCTTAGTCTGTAACTTGAAAACTATGTACCGTATGGCCCTATAAACTGTGTTGGGATGAAAGCTAGCCACTTTGAGCAGTGTGGGAAGTGCTGGGGCAGTTTGGGACAACAGGGCCAAAATGTCACTTTCACAGTCCCAAAGTGCCATTTTCACAGTAAAAAGGCCTGGTTCACTTTTGCTTAGCTTAGTCTGTAACTTGAAAACTATGTACCGTATGGCCCTATAAACTGTGTTGGGATGAAAGCTAGCCACTTTGAGCATTGTGGCAAGAGCTGGGGCAGTTTGGGACAACAGGGAACGAACAGGGCCAAAATGTCACTTTCACAGTCCCAAAGTGCCATTTTCACAGTAAAAAGGCCTGGTTCACTTTTGCTTAGCTTAGTCTGTAACTTGAAAACTATGTACCGTATGGCCCTATAAACTGTGTTGGGATGAAAGCTAGCCACTTTGAGCAATGTGGGAAGTGCTGGGGCAGTTTGGGACAACAGGGCCAAAATGTCACTTTCACAGTCCCAAAGTGCCATTTTCACAGTAAAAAGGCCTGGTTCACTTTTGCTTAGCTTAGTCTGTAACTTGAAAACTATGTACCGTATGGCCCTATAAACTGTGTTGGGATGAAAGCTAGCCACTTTGAGCAATGTGGGAAGTGCTGGGGCAGTTTGGGACAACTGGGCCAAAATGTCACTTTCACAGTCCCAAAGTGCCATTTTCACAGTAAAAAGGCCTGGTTCACTTTTGCTTAGCTTAGTCTGTAACTTGAAAACTATGTACCGTATGGCCCTATAAACTGTGTTGGGATGAAAGCTAGCCACTTTGAGCAATGTGGGAAGTGCTGGGGCAGTTTGGGACAACAGGGCCAAAATGTCACTTTCACAGTCCCAAAGTGCCATTTTCACAGTAAAAAGGCCTGGTTCACTTTTGCTTAGCTTAGTCTGTAACTTGAAAACTATGTACCGTATGGCCCTATAAACTGTGTTGGGATGAAAGCTAGCCACTTTGAGCAATGTGGGAAGTGCTGGGGCAGTTTGGGACAACAGGGCCAAAATGTCACTTTCACAGTCCCAAAGTGCCATTTTCACAGTAAAAAAAAACAGATTCATTTTGCTTAGCTTAGTCTGTAACTTGAAAACTATGTACCGTATGGCCCTATAAACTGTGTTGGGATGAAAGCTAGCCACTTTGAGCAATGTGGGAAGTGCTGGGGCAGTTTGGGACAACAGGGCCAAAATGTCACTTTCACAGTCCCAAAGTGCCGTTTTCACAGTAAAAAAAAAAAGATTCATTTTGCTTAGCTTTGTCTGTAACTTGAAAACGATGTACCGTATGGCCCTATAAACTGTGTTGGGATGAAAGCTAGCCACTTTGAGCAATGTGGGAAGTGCTGGGGCAGTTTGGGACAACAGGGCCAAAATGTCACTTTCACAGTCCCAAAGTGCCATTTTCACAGTAAAAAGGCCTGGTTCACTTTTGCTTAGCTTAGTCTGTAACTTGAAAACTATGTACCGTATGGCCCTATAAACTGTGTTGGGATGAAAGCTAGCCACTTTGAGCAATGTGGGAAGTGCTGGGGCAGTTTGGGACAACAGGGCCAAAATGTCACTTTCACAGTCCCAAAGTGCCGTTTTCACAGTAAAAAAAAAAAGATTCATTTTGCTTAGCTTTGTCTGTAACTTGAAAACTATGTACCGTATGGCCCTATAAACTGTGTTGGGATGAAAGCTAGCCACTTTGAGCAATGTGGGAAGTGCTGGGGCAGTTTGGGACAACAGGGCCAAAATGTCACTTTCACAGTCCCAAAGTGCCATTTTCACAGTAAAAAGGCCTGGTTCACTTTTGCTTAGCTTAGTCTGTAACTTGAAAACTATGTACCGTATGGCCCTATAAACTGTGTTGGGATGAAAGCTAGCCACTTTGAGCAATGTGGGAAGTGCTGGGGCAGTTTGGGACAACAGGGCCAAAATGTCACTTTCACAGTCCCAAAGTGCCATTTTCACAGTAAAAAGGCCTGGTTCACTTTTGCTTAGCTTAGTCTGTAACTTGAAAACTATGTACCGTATGGCCCTATAAACTGTGTTGGGATGAAAGCTAGCCACTTTGAGCAATGTGGGAAGTGCTGGGGCAGTTTGGGACAACAGGGCCAAAATGTCACTTTCACAGTCCCAAAGTGCCATTTTCACAGTAAAAAGGCCTGGTTCACTTTTGCTTAGCTTAGTCTGTAACTTGAAAACTATGTACCGTATGGCCCTATAAACTGTGTTGGGATGAAAGCTAGCCACTTTGAGCAATGTGGGAAGTGCTGGGGCAGTTTGGGACAACAGGGCCAAAATGTCACTTTCACAGTCCCAAAGTGCCATTTTCACAGTAAAAAGGCCTGGTTCACTTTTGCTTAGCTTAGTCTGTAACTTGAAAACTATGTACCGTATGGCCCTATAAACTGTGTTGGGATGAAAGCTAGCCACTTTGAGCAATGTGGGAAGTGCTGGGGCAGTTTGGGACAACAGGGCCAAAATGTCACTTTCACAGTCCCAAAGTGCCGTTTTCACAGTAAAAAAAAAAGATTCATTTTGCTTAGCTTAGTCTGTAACTTGAAAACTATGTACCGTATGGCCCTATAAACTGTGTTGGGATGAAAGCTAGCCACTTTGAGCAATGTGGGAAGTGCTGGGGCAGTTTGGGACAACAGGGCCAAAATGTCACTTTCACAGTCCCAAAGTGCCATTTTCACAGTAAAAAGGCCTGGTTCACTTTTGCTTAGCTTAGTCTGTAACTTGAAAACTATGTACCGTATGGCCCTATAAACTGTGTTGGGATGAAAGCTAGCCACTTTGAGCAATGTGGGAAGTGCTGGGGCAGTTTGGGACAACAGGGCCAAAATGTCACTTTCACAGTCCCAAAGTGCCATTTTCACAGTAAAAAGGCCTGGTTCACTTTTGCTTAGCTTAGTCTGTAACTTGAAAACTATGTACCGTATGGCCCTATAAACTGTGTTGGGATGAAAGCTAGCCACTTTGAGCAGTGTGGGAAGTGCTGGGGCAGTTTGGGACAACAGGGCCAAAATGTCACTTTCACAGTCCCAAAGTGCCATTTTCACAGTAAAAAGGCCTGGTTCACTTTTGCTTAGCTTAGTCTGTAACTTGAAAACTATGTACCGTATGGCCCTATAAACTGTGTTGGGATGAAAGCTAGCCACTTTGAGCATTGTGGCAAGAGCTGGGGCAGTTTGGGACAACAGGGAACGAACAGGGCCAAAATGTCACTTTCACAGTCCCAAAGTGCCATTTTCACAGTAAAAAGGCCTGGTTCACTTTTGCTTAGCTTAGTCTGTAACTTGAAAACTATGTACCGTATGGCCCTATAAACTGTGTTGGGATGAAAGCTAGCCACTTTGAGCAATGTGGGAAGTGCTGGGGCAGTTTGGGACAACAGGGCCAAAATGTCACTTTCACAGTCCCAAAGTGCCATTTTCACAGTAAAAAGGCCTGGTTCACTTTTGCTTAGCTTAGTCTGTAACTTGAAAACTATGTACCGTATGGCCCTATAAACTGTGTTGGGATGAAAGCTAGCCACTTTGAGCAATGTGGGAAGTGCTGGGGCAGTTTGGGACAACAGGGCCAAAATGTCACTTTCACAGTCCCAAAGTGCCGTTTTCACAGTAAAAAAAAAAAAGATTCATTTTGCTTAGCTTAGTCTGTAACTTGAAAACTATGTACCGTATGGCCCTATAAACTGTGTTGGGATGAAAGCTAGCCACTTTGAGCAATGTGGGAAGTGCTGGGGCAGTTTGGGACAACAGGGCCAAAATGTCACTTTCACAGTCCCAAAGTGCCATTTTCACAGTAAAAAGGCCTGGTTCACTTTTGCTTAGCTTAGTCTGTAACTTGAAAACTATGTACCGTATGGCCCTATAAACTGTGTTGGGATGAAAGCTAGCCACTTTGAGCAATGTGGGAAGTGCTGGGGCAGTTTGGGACAACAGGGCCAAAATGTCACTTTCACAGTCCCAAAGTGCCATTTTCACAGTAAAAAGGCCTGGTTCACTTTTGCTTAGCTTAGTCTGTAACTTGAAAACTATGTACCGTATGGCCCTATAAACTGTGTTGGGATGAAAGCTAGCCACTTTGAGCAATGTGGGAAGTGCTGGGGCAGTTTGGGACAACAGGGCCAAAATGTCACTTTCACAGTCCCAAAGTGCCATTTTCACAGTAAAAAGGCCTGGTTCACTTTTGCTTAGCTTAGTCTGTAACTTGAAAACTATGTACCGTATGGCCCTATAAACTGTGTTGGGATGAAAGCTAGCCACTTTGAGCAATGTGGGAAGTGCTGGGGCAGTTTGGGACAACAGGGCCAAAATGTCACTTTCACAGTCCCAAAGTGCCGTTTTCACAGTAAAAAAAAAAAGATTCATTTTGCTTAGCTTAGTCTGTAACTTGAAAACTATGTACCGTATGGCCCTATAAACTGTGTTGGGATGAAAGCTAGCCACTTTGAGCAATGTGGGAAGTGCTGGGGCAGTTTGGGACAACAGGGCCAAAATGTCACTTTCACAGTCCCAAAGTGCCATTTTCACAGTAAAAAGGCCTGGTTCACTTTTGCTTAGCTTAGTCTGTAACTTGAAAACTATGTACCGTATGGCCCTATAAACTGTGTTGGGATGAAAGCTAGCCACTTTGAGCAATGTGGGAAGTGCTGGGGCAGTTTGGGACAACAGGGCCAAAATGTCACTTTCACAGTCCCAAAGTGCCATTTTCACAGTAAAAAGGCCTGGTTCACTTTTGCTTAGCTTAGTCTGTAACTTGAAAACTATGTACCGTATGGCCCTATAAACTGTGTTGGGATGAAAGCTAGCCACTTTGAGCAGTGTGGGAAGTGCTGGGGCAGTTTGGGACAACAGGGCCAAAATGTCACTTTCACAGTCCCAAAGTGCCATTTTCACAGTAAAAAGGCCTGGTTCACTTTTGCTTAGCTTAGTCTGTAACTTGAAAACTATGTACCGTATGGCCCTATAAACTGTGTTGGGATGAAAGCTAGCCACTTTGAGCATTGTGGCAAGAGCTGGGGCAGTTTGGGACAACAGGGCCAAAATGTCACTTTCACAGTCCCAAAGTGCCATTTTCACAGTAAAAAAAAACAGATTCATTTTGCTTAGCTTAGTCTGTAACTTGAAAACTATGTACCGTATGGCCCTATAAACTGTGTTGGGATGAAAGCTAGCCACTTTGAGCAATGTGGGAAGTGCTGGGGCAGTTTGGGACAACAGGGCCAAAATGTCACTTTCACAGTCCCAAAGTGCCGTTTTCACAGTAAAAAAAAAAAGATTCATTTTGCTTAGCTTTGTCTGTAACTTGAAAACGATGTACCGTATGGCCCTATAAACTGTGTTGGGATGAAAGCTAGCCACTTTGAGCAATGTGGGAAGTGCTGGGGCAGTTTGGGACAACAGGGCCAAAATGTCACTTTCACAGTCCCAAAGTGCCATTTTCACAGTAAAAAGGCCTGGTTCACTTTTGCTTAGCTTAGTCTGTAACTTGAAAACTATGTACCGTATGGCCCTATAAACTGTGTTGGGATGAAAGCTAGCCACTTTGAGCAATGTGGGAAGTGCTGGGGCAGTTTGGGACAACAGGGCCAAAATGTCACTTTCACAGTCCCAAAGTGCCGTTTTCACAGTAAAAAAAAAAAGATTCATTTTGCTTAGCTTTGTCTGTAACTTGAAAACTATGTACCGTATGGCCCTATAAACTGTGTTGGGATGAAAGCTAGCCACTTTGAGCAATGTGGGAAGTGCTGGGGCAGTTTGGGACAACAGGGCCAAAATGTCACTTTCACAGTCCCAAAGTGCCATTTTCACAGTAAAAAGGCCTGGTTCACTTTTGCTTAGCTTAGTCTGTAACTTGAAAACTATGTACCGTATGGCCCTATAAACTGTGTTGGGATGAAAGCTAGCCACTTTGAGCAATGTGGGAAGTGCTGGGGCAGTTTGGGACAACAGGGCCAAAATGTCACTTTCACAGTCCCAAAGTGCCATTTTCACAGTAAAAAGGCCTGGTTCACTTTTGCTTAGCTTAGTCTGTAACTTGAAAACTATGTACCGTATGGCCCTATAAACTGTGTTGGGATGAAAGCTAGCCACTTTGAGCAATGTGGGAAGTGCTGGGGCAGTTTGGGACAACAGGGCCAAAATGTCACTTTCACAGTCCCAAAGTGCCATTTTCACAGTAAAAAGGCCTGGTTCACTTTTGCTTAGCTTAGTCTGTAACTTGAAAACTATGTACCGTATGGCCCTATAAACTGTGTTGGGATGAAAGCTAGCCACTTTGAGCAATGTGGGAAGTGCTGGGGCAGTTTGGGACAACAGGGCCAAAATGTCACTTTCACAGTCCCAAAGTGCCATTTTCACAGTAAAAAGGCCTGGTTCACTTTTGCTTAGCTTAGTCTGTAACTTGAAAACTATGTACCGTATGGCCCTATAAACTGTGTTGGGATGAAAGCTAGCCACTTTGAGCAATGTGGGAAGTGCTGGGGCAGTTTGGGACAACAGGGCCAAAATGTCACTTTCACAGTCCCAAAGTGCCGTTTTCACAGTAAAAAAAAAAAGATTCATTTTGCTTAGCTTAGTCTGTAACTTGAAAACTATGTACCGTATGGCCCTATAAACTGTGTTGGGATGAAAGCTAGCCACTTTGAGCAATGTGGGAAGTGCTGGGGCAGTTTGGGACAACAGGGCCAAAATGTCACTTTCACAGTCCCAAAGTGCCATTTTCACAGTAAAAAGGCCTGGTTCACTTTTGCTTAGCTTAGTCTGTAACTTGAAAACTATGTACCGTATGGCCCTATAAACTGTGTTGGGATGAAAGCTAGCCACTTTGAGCAATGTGGGAAGTGCTGGGGCAGTTTGGGACAACAGGGCCAAAATGTCACTTTCACAGTCCCAAAGTGCCATTTTCACAGTAAAAAGGCCTGGTTCACTTTTGCTTAGCTTAGTCTGTAACTTGAAAACTATGTACCGTATGGCCCTATAAACTGTGTTGGGATGAAAGCTAGCCACTTTGAGCAGTGTGGGAAGTGCTGGGGCAGTTTGGGACAACAGGGCCAAAATGTCACTTTCACAGTCCCAAAGTGCCATTTTCACAGTAAAAAGGCCTGGTTCACTTTTGCTTAGCTTAGTCTGTAACTTGAAAACTATGTACCGTATGGCCCTATAAACTGTGTTGGGATGAAAGCTAGCCACTTTGAGCATTGTGGCAAGAGCTGGGGCAGTTTGGGACAACAGGGAACGAACAGGGCCAAAATGTCACTTTCACAGTCCCAAAGTGCCATTTTCACAGTAAAAAGGCCTGGTTCACTTTTGCTTAGCTTAGTCTGTAACTTGAAAACTATGTACCGTATGGCCCTATAAACTGTGTTGGGATGAAAGCTAGCCACTTTGAGCAATGTGGGAAGTGCTGGGGCAGTTTGGGACAACAGGGCCAAAATGTCACTTTCACAGTCCCAAAGTGCCATTTTCACAGTAAAAAGGCCTGGTTCACTTTTGCTTAGCTTAGTCTGTAACTTGAAAACTATGTACCGTATGGCCCTATAAACTGTGTTGGGATGAAAGCTAGCCACTTTGAGCAATGTGGGAAGTGCTGGGGCAGTTTGGGACAACAGGGCCAAAATGTCACTTTCACAGTCCCAAAGTGCCGTTTTCACAGTAAAAAAAAAAAGATTCATTTTGCTTAGCTTAGTCTGTAACTTGAAAACTATGTACCGTATGGCCCTATAAACTGTGTTGGGATGAAAGCTAGCCACTTTGAGCAATGTGGGAAGTGCTGGGGCAGTTTGGGACAACAGGGCCAAAATGTCACTTTCACAGTCCCAAAGTGCCATTTTCACAGTAAAAAGGCCTGGTTCACTTTTGCTTAGCTTAGTCTGTAACTTGAAAACTATGTACCGTATGGCCCTATAAACTGTGTTGGGATGAAAGCTAGCCACTTTGAGCAATGTGGGAAGTGCTGGGGCAGTTTGGGACAACAGGGCCAAAATGTCACTTTCACAGTCCCAAAGTGCCATTTTCACAGTAAAAAGGCCTGGTTCACTTTTGCTTAGCTTAGTCTGTAACTTGAAAACTATGTACCGTATGGCCCTATAAACTGTGTTGGGATGAAAGCTAGCCACTTTGAGCAATGTGGGAAGTGCTGGGGCAGTTTGGGACAACAGGGCCAAAATGTCACTTTCACAGTCCCAAAGTGCCATTTTCACAGTAAAAAGGCCTGGTTCACTTTTGCTTAGCTTAGTCTGTAACTTGAAAACTATGTACCGTATGGCCCTATAAACTGTGTTGGGATGAAAGCTAGCCACTTTGAGCAATGTGGGAAGTGCTGGGGCAGTTTGGGACAACAGGGCCAAAATGTCACTTTCACAGTCCCAAAGTGCCGTTTTCACAGTAAAAAAAAAAGATTCATTTTGCTTAGCTTAGTCTGTAACTTGAAAACTATGTACCGTATGGCCCTATAAACTGTGTTGGGATGAAAGCTAGCCACTTTGAGCAATGTGGGAAGTGCTGGGGCAGTTTGGGACAACAGGGCCAAAATGTCACTTTCACAGTCCCAAAGTGCCATTTTCACAGTAAAAAGGCCTGGTTCACTTTTGCTTAGCTTAGTCTGTAACTTGAAAACTATGTACCGTATGGCCCTATAAACTGTGTTGGGATGAAAGCTAGCCACTTTGAGCAATGTGGGAAGTGCTGGGGCAGTTTGGGACAACAGGGCCAAAATGTCACTTTCACAGTCCCAAAGTGCCATTTTCACAGTAAAAAGGCCTGGTTCACTTTTGCTTAGCTTAGTCTGTAACTTGAAAACTATGTACCGTATGGCCCTATAAACTGTGTTGGGATGAAAGCTAGCCACTTTGAGCAGTGTGGGAAGTGCTGGGGCAGTTTGGGACAACAGGGCCAAAATGTCACTTTCACAGTCCCAAAGTGCCATTTTCACAGTAAAAAGGCCTGGTTCACTTTTGCTTAGCTTAGTCTGTAACTTGAAAACTATGTACCGTATGGCCCTATAAACTGTGTTGGGATGAAAGCTAGCCACTTTGAGCATTGTGGCAAGAGCTGGGCAGTTTGGGACAACAGGGAACGAACAGGGCCAAAATGTCACTTTCACAGTCCCAAAGTGCCATTTTCACAGTAAAAAGGCCTGGTTCACTTTTGCTTAGCTTAGTCTGTAACTTGAAAACTATGTACCGTATGGCCCTATAAACTGTGTTGGGATGAAAGCTAGCCACTTTGAGCAATGTGGGAAGTGCTGGGGCAGTTTGGGACAACAGGGCCAAAATGTCACTTTCACAGTCCCAAAGTGCCATTTTCACAGTAAAAAGGCCTGGTTCACTTTTGCTTAGCTTAGTCTGTAACTTGAAAACTATGTACCGTATGGCCCTATAAACTGTGTTGGGATGAAAGCTAGCCACTTTGAGCAATGTGGGAAGTGCTGGGGCAGTTTGGGACAACAGGGCCAAAATGTCACTTTCACAGTCCCAAAGTGCCATTTTCACAGTAAAAAGGCCTGGTTCACTTTTGCTTAGCTTAGTCTGTAACTTGAAAACTATGTACCGTATGGCCCTATAAACTGTGTTGGGATGAAAGCTAGCCACTTTGAGCAATGTGGGAAGTGCTGGGGCAGTTTGGGACAACAGGGCCAAAATGTCACTTTCACAGTCCCAAAGTGCCATTTTCACAGTAAAAAGGCCTGGTTCACTTTTGCTTAGCTTAGTCTGTAACTTGAAAACTATGTACCGTATGGCCCTATAAACTGTGTTGGGATGAAAGCTAGCCACTTTGAGCATTGTGGCAAGAGCTGGGGCAGTTTGGGACAACAGGGAACGACAGGCCAAAATGTCACTTTCACAGTCCCAAAGTGCCATTTTCACAGTAAAAAGGCCTGGTTCACTTTTGCTTAGCTTAGTCTGTAACTTGAAAACTATGTACCGTATGGCCCTATAAACTGTGTTGGGATGAAAGCTAGCCACTTTGAGCAATGTGGGAAGTGCTGGGGCAGTTTGGGACAACAGGGCCAAAATGTCACTTTCACAGTCCCAAAGTGCCATTTTCACAGTAAAAAGGCCTGGTTCACTTTTGCTTAGCTTAGTCTGTAACTTGAAAACTATGTACCGTATGGCCCTATAAACTGTGTTGGGATGAAAGCTAGCCACTTTGAGCAATGTGGGAAGTGCTGGGGCAGTTTGGGACAACAGGGCCAAAATGTCACTTTCACAGTCCCAAAGTGCCGTTTTCACAGTAAAAAAAAAAAGATTCATTTTGCTTAGCTTAGTCTGTAACTTGAAAACTATGTACCGTATGGCCCTATAAACTGTGTTGGGATGAAAGCTAGCCACTTTGAGCAATGTGGGAAGTGCTGGGGCAGTTTGGGACAACAGGGCCAAAATGTCACTTTCACAGTCCCAAAGTGCCATTTTCACAGTAAAAAGGCCTGGTTCACTTTTGCTTAGCTTAGTCTGTAACTTGAAAACTATGTACCGTATGGCCCTATAAACTGTGTTGGGATGAAAGCTAGCCACTTTGAGCAATGTGGGAAGTGCTGGGCAGTTTGGGACAACAGGGCCAAAATGTCACTTTCACAGTCCCAAAGTGCCATTTTCACAGTAAAAAGGCCTGGTTCACTTTTGCTTAGCTTAGTCTGTAACTTGAAAACTATGTACCGTATGGCCCTATAAACTGTGTTGGGATGAAAGCTAGCCACTTTGAGCAATGTGGAAGTGCTGGGGCAGTTTGGGACAACAGGGCCAAAATGTCACTTTCACAGTCCCAAAGTGCCATTTTCACAGTAAAAAGGCCTGGTTCACTTTTGCTTAGCTTAGTCTGTAACTTGAAAACTATGTACCGTATGGCCCTATAAACTGTGTTGGATGAAAGCTAGCCACTTTGAGCAATGTGGGAAGTGCTGGGGCAGTTTGGGACAACAGGGCCAAAATGTCACTTTCACAGTCCCAAAGTGCCGTTTTCACAGTAAAAAAAAAAAGATTCATTTTGCTTAGCTTAGTCTGTAACTTGAAAACTATGTACCGTATGGCCCTATAAACTGTGTTGGGATGAAAGCTAGCCACTTTGAGCAATGTGGGGGGGCAGTTTGGGACAACAGGGCCAAAATGTCACTTTCACAGTCCCAAAGTGCCATTTTCACAGTAAAAAGGCCTGGTTCACTTTTGCTTAGCTTAGTCTGTAACTTGAAAACTATGTACCGTATGGCCCTATAAACTGTGTTGGGATGAAAGCTAGCCACTTTGAGCAATGTGGGAAGTGCTGGGGCAGTTTGGGACAACAGGGCCAAAATGTCACTTTCACAGTCCCAAAGTGCCATTTTCACAGTAAAAAGGCCTGGTTCACTTTTGCTTAGCTTAGTCTGTAACTTGAAAACTATGTACCGTATGGCCCTATAAACTGTGTTGGGATGAAAGCTAGCCACTTTGAGCAGTGTGGGAAGTGCTGGGGCAGTTTGGGACAACAGGGCCAAAATGTCACTTTCACAGTCCCAAAGTGCCATTTTCACAGTAAAAAGGCCTGGTTCACTTTTGCTTAGCTTAGTCTGTAACTTGAAAACTATGTACCGTATGGCCCTATAAACTGTGTTGGGATGAAAGCTAGCCACTTTGAGCATTGTGGCAAGAGCTGGGGCAGTTTGGGACAACAGGGAACGAACAGGGCCAAAATGTCACTTTCACAGTCCCAAAGTGCCATTTTCACAGTAAAAAGGCCTGGTTCACTTTTGCTTAGCTTAGTCTGTAACTTGAAAACTATGTACCGTATGGCCCTATAAACTGTGTTGGGATGAAAGCTAGCCACTTTGAGCAATGTGGGAAGTGCTGGGGCAGTTTGGGACAACAGGGCCAAAATGTCACTTTCACAGTCCCAAAGTGCCATTTTCACAGTAAAAAGGCCTGGTTCACTTTTGCTTAGCTTAGTCTGTAACTTGAAAACTATGTACCGTATGGCCCTATAAACTGTGTTGGGATGAAAGCTAGCCACTTTGAGCAATGTGGGAAGTGCTGGGGCAGTTTGGGACAACAGGGCCAAAATGTCACTTTCACAGTCCCAAAGTGCCGTTTTCACAGTAAAAAAAAAAGATTCATTTTGCTTAGCTTAGTCTGTAACTTGAAAACTATGTACCGTATGGCCCTATAAACTGTGTTGGGATGAAAGCTAGCCACTTTGAGCAATGTGGGAAGTGCTGGGGCAGTTTGGGACAACAGGGCCAAAATGTCACTTTCACAGTCCCAAAGTGCCATTTTCACAGTAAAAAGGCCTGGTTCACTTTTGCTTAGCTTAGTCTGTAACTTGAAAACTATGTACCGTATGGCCCTATAAACTGTGTTGGGATGAAAGCTAGCCACTTTGAGCAATGTGGGAAGTGCTGGGGCAGTTTGGGACAACAGGGCCAAAATGTCACTTTCACAGTCCCAAAGTGCCATTTTCACAGTAAAAAGGCCTGGTTCACTTTTGCTTAGCTTAGTCTGTAACTTGAAAACTATGTACCGTATGGCCCTATAAACTGTGTTGGGATGAAAGCTAGCCACTTTGAGCAGTGTGGGAAGTGCTGGGGCAGTTTGGGACAACAGGGCCAAAATGTCACTTTCACAGTCCCAAAGTGCCATTTTCACAGTAAAAAGGCCTGGTTCACTTTTGCTTAGCTTAGTCTGTAACTTGAAAACTATGTACCGTATGGCCCTATAAACTGTGTTGGGATGAAAGCTAGCCACTTTGAGCATTGTGGCAAGAGCTGGGGCAGTTTGGGACAACAGGGAACGAACAGGGCCAAAATGTCACTTTCACAGTCCCAAAGTGCCATTTTCACAGTAAAAAGGCCTGGTTCACTTTTGCTTAGCTTAGTCTGTAACTTGAAAACTATGTACCGTATGGCCCTATAAACTGTGTTGGGATGAAAGCTAGCCACTTTGAGCAATGTGGGAAGTGCTGGGGCAGTTTGGGACAACAGGGCCAAAATGTCACTTTCACAGTCCCAAAGTGCCATTTTCACAGTAAAAAGGCCTGGTTCACTTTTGCTTAGCTTAGTCTGTAACTTGAAAACTATGTACCGTATGGCCCTATAAACTGTGTTGGATGAAAGCTAGCCACTTTGAGCAATGTGGGAAGTGCTGGGGCAGTTTGGGACAACAGGGCCAAAATGTCACTTTCACAGTCCCAAAGTGCCATTTTCACAGTACAAAGGCCTGGTTCACTTTTGCTTAGCTTAGTCTGTAACTTGAAAACTATGTACCGTATGGCCCTATAAACTGTGTTGGGATGAAAGCTAGCCACTTTGAGCAATGTGGGAAGTGCTGGGGCAGTTTGGGACAACAGGGCCAAAATGTCACTTTCACAGTCCCAAAGTGCCATTTTCACAGTAAAAAGGCCTGGTTCACTTTTGCTTAGCTTAGTCTGTAACTTGAAAACTATGTACCGTATGGCCCTATAAACTGTGTTGGGATGAAAGCTAGCCACTTTGAGCAATGTGGGAAGTGCTGGGGCAGTTTGGGACAACAGGGCCAAAATGTCACTTTCACAGTCCCAAAGTGCCATTTTCACAGTAAAAAGGCCTGGTTCACTTTTGCTTAGCTTAGTCTGTAACTTGAAAACTATGTACCGTATGGCCCTATAAACTGTGTTGGGATGAAAGCTAGCCACTTTGAGCAATGTGGGAAGTGCTGGGGCAGTTTGGGACAACAGGGCCAAAATGTCACTTTCACAGTCCCAAAGTGCCATTTTCACAGTAAAAAGGCCTGGTTCACTTTTGCTTAGCTTAGTCTGTAACTTGAAAACTATGTACCGTATGGCCCTATAAACTGTGTTGGGATGAAAGCTAGCCACTTTGAGCAATGTGGGAAGTGCTGGGGCAGTTTGGGACAACACGGCCAAAATGTCACTTTCACAGTCCCAAAGTGCCGTTTTCACAGTAAAAAAAAAAGATTCATTTTGCTTAGCTTAGTCTGTAACTTGAAAACTATGTACCGTATGGCCCTATAAACTGTGTTGGGATGAAAGCTAGCCACTTTGAGCAATGTGGGAAGTGCTGGGGCAGTTTGGGACAACAGGGCCAAAATGTCACTTTCACAGTCCCAAAGTGCCATTTTCACAGTAAAAAGGCCTGGTTCACTTTTGCTTAGCTTAGTCTGTAACTTGAAAACTATGTACCGTATGGCCCTATAAACTGTGTTGGATGAAAGCTAGCCACTTTGAGCAATGTGGGAAGTGCTGGGGCAGTTTGGGACAACAGGGCCAAAATGTCACTTTCACAGTCCCAAAGTGCCATTTTCACAGTAAAAAGGCCTGGTTCACTTTTGCTTAGCTTAGTCTGTAACTTGAAAACTATGTACCGTATGGCCCTATAAACTGTGTTGGGATGAAAGCTAGCCACTTTGAGCAATGTGGGAAGTGCTGGGGCAGTTTGGGACAACAGGGCCAAAATGTCACTTTCACAGTCCCAAAGTGCCATTTTCACAGTAAAAAGGCCTGGTTCACTTTTGCTTAGCTTAGTCTGTAACTTGAAAACTATGTACCGTATGGCCCTATAAACTGTGTTGGGATGAAAGCTAGCCACTTTGAGCAATGTGGGAAGTGCTGGGGCAGTTTGGGACAACAGGGCCAAAATGTCACTTTCACAGTCCCAAAGTGCCATTTTCACAGTAAAAAGGCCTGGTTCACTTTTGCTTAGCTTAGTCTGTAACTTGAAAACTATGTACCGTATGGCCCTATAAACTGTGTTGGGATGAAAGCTAGCCACTTTGAGCAATGTGGGAAGTGCTGGGGCAGTTTGGGACAACAGGGCCAAAATGTCACTTTCACAGTCCCAAAGTGCCGTTTTCACAGTAAAAAAAAAAGATTCATTTTGCTTAGCTTAGTCTGTAACTTGAAAACTATGTACCGTATGGCCCTATAAACTGTGTTGGGATGAAAGCTAGCCACTTTGAGCAATGTGGGAAGTGCTGGGGCAGTTTGGGACAACAGGGCCAAAATGTCACTTTCACAGTCCCAAAGTGCCATTTTCACAGTAAAAAGGCCTGGTTCACTTTTGCTTAGCTTAGTCTGTAACTTGAAAACTATGTACCGTATGGCCCTATAAACTGTGTTGGGATGAAAGCTAGCCACTTTGAGCAATGTGGGAAGTGCTGGGGCAGTTTGGGACAACAGGGCCAAAATGTCACTTTCACAGTCCCAAAGTGCCATTTTCACAGTAAAAAGGCCTGGTTCACTTTTGCTTAGCTTAGTCTGTAACTTGAAAACTATGTACCGTATGGCCCTATAAACTGTGTTGGGATGAAAGCTAGCCACTTTGAGCAATGTGGGAAGTGCTGGGGCAGTTTGGGACAACAGGGCCAAAATGTCACTTTCACAGTCCCAAAGTGCCATTTTCACAGTAAAAAGGCCTGGTTCACTTTTGCTTAGCTTAGTCTGTAACTTGAAAACTATGTACCGTATGGCCCTATAAACTGTGTTGGGATGAAAGCTAGCCACTTTGAGCAATGTGGGAAGTGCTGGGGCAGTTTGGGACAACAGGGCCAAAATGTCACTTTCACAGTCCCAAAGTGCCATTTTCACAGTAAAAAAAAACAGATTCATTTTGCTTAGCTTAGTCTGTAACTTGAAAACTATGTACCGTATGGCCCTATAAACTGTGTTGGGATGAAAGCTAGCCACTTTGAGCAATGTGGGAAGTGCTGGGGCAGTTTGGGACAACAGGGCCAAAATGTCACTTTCACAGTCCCAAAGTGCCATTTTCACAGTAAAAAGGCCTGGTTCACTTTTGCTTAGCTTAGTCTGTAACTTGAAAACTATGTACCGTATGGCCCTATAAACTGTGTTGGGATGAAAGCTAGCCACTTTGAGCAATGTGGGAAGTGCTGGGGCAGTTTGGGACAACAGGGCCAAAATGTCACTTTCACAGTCCCAAAGTGCCATTTTCACAGTAAAAAAAAACAGATTCATTTTGCTTAGCTTAGTCTGTAACTTGAAAACTATGTACCGTATGGCCCTATAAACTGTGTTGGGATGAAAGCTAGCCACTTTGAGCAATGTGGGAAGTGCTGGGGCAGTTTGGGACAACAGGGCCAAAATGTCACTTTCACAGTCCCAAAGTGCCATTTTCACAGTAAAAAAAACAGATTCATTTTGCTTAGCTTAGTCTGTAACTTGAAAACTATGTACCGTATGGCCCTATAAACTGTGTTGGGATGAAAGCTAGCCACTTTGAGCAATGTGGGAAGTGCTGGGGCAGTTTGGGACAACAGGGCCAAAATGTCACTTTCACAGTCCCAAAGTGCCATTTTCACAGTAAAAAAGACAGGTTCACTTTTGCTTAGCTTAGTCTGTAACTTGAAAACTATGTACCGTATGGCCCTATAAACTGTGTTGGGATGAAAGCTAGCCACTTTGAGCAATGTGGGAAGTGCTGGGGCAGTTTGGGACAACAGGGCCAAAATGTCACTTTCACAGTCCCAAAGTGCCATTTTCACAGTAAAAAAACAGATTCATTTTGCTTAGCTTAGTCTGTAACTTGAAAACTATGTACCGTATGGCCCTATAAACTGTGTTGGGATGAAAGCTAGCCACTTTGAGCAATGTGGGAAGTGCTGGGGCAGTTTGGGACAACAGGGCCAAAATGTCACTTTCACAGTCCCAAAAGTGCCATTTTCACAGTAAAAAGGCCTGGTTCACTTTTGCTTAGCTTAGTCTGTAACTTGAAAACTATGTACCGTATGGCCCTATAAACTGTGTTGGGATGAAAGCTAGCCACTTTGAGCATTGTGGGCAAGTGCTGGGGCAGTTTGGGACAACAGGATCGAACAGGGCCAAAATGTCACTTTCACAGTCCCAAAGTGCCATTTTCACAGTAAAAAAAAAAGATTAATTTTGCTTAGCTTAGTCTGTAACTTGAAAACTATGTACCGTATGGCCCTATAAACTGTGTTGGGATGAAAGCTAGCCACTTTGAGCAATGTGGGAAGTGCTGGGGCAGTTTGGGACAACAGGGCCAAAATGTCACTTTCACAGTCCCAAAGTGCCATTTTCACAGTAAAAAGGCCTGGTTCACTTTTGCTTAGCTTAGTCTGTAACTTGAAAACTATGTACCGTATGGCCCTATAAACTGTGTTGGGATGAAAGCTAGCCACTTTGAGCAATGTGGGAAGTGCTGGGGCAGTTTGGACAACAGGGCCAAAATGTCACTTTCACAGTCCCAAAGTGCCATTTTCACAGTAAAAAGGCCTGGTTCACTTTTGCTTAGCTTAGTCTGTAACTTGAAAACTATGTACCGTATGGCCCTATAAACTGTGTTGGGATGAAAGCTAGCCACTTTGAGCAATGTGGGAAGTGCTGGGGCAGTTTGGGACAACAGGGCCAAAATGTCACTTTCACAGTCCCAAAGTGCCATTTTCACAGTAAAAAGGCCTGGTTCACTTTTGCTTAGCTTAGTCTGTAACTTGAAAACTATGTACCGTATGGCCCTATAAACTGTGTTGGGATGAAAGCTAGCCACTTTGAGCAATGTGGGAAGTGCTGGGGCAGTTTGGGACAACAGGGCCAAAATGTCACTTTCACAGTCCCAAAGTGCCATTTTCACAGTAAAAAGGCCTGGTTCACTTTTGCTTAGCTTAGTCTGTAACTTGAAAACTATGTACCGTATGGCCCTATAAACTGTGTTGGGATGAAAGCTAGCCACTTTGAGCAATGTGGGAAGTGCTGGGGCAGTTTGGGACAACAGGGCCAAAATGTCACTTTCACAGTCCCAAAGTGCCATTTTCACAGTAAAAAGGCCTGGTTCACTTTTGCTTAGCTTAGTCTGTAACTTGAAAACTATGTACCGTATGGCCCTATAAACTGTGTTGGGATGAAAGCTAGCCACTTTGAGCAATGTGGGAAGTGCTGGGGCAGTTTGGGACAACAGGGCCAAAATGTCACTTTCACAGTCCCAAAGTGCCATTTTCACAGTAAAAAGGCCTGGTTCACTTTTGCTTAGCTTAGTCTGTAACTTGAAAACTATGTACCGTATGGCCCTATAAACTGTGTTGGGATGAAAGCTAGCCACTTTGAGCAATGTGGGAAGTGCTGGGGCAGTTTGGGACAACAGGGCCAAAATGTCACTTTCACAGTCCCAAAGTGCCATTTTCACAGTAAAAAGGCCTGGTTCACTTTTGCTTAGCTTAGTCTGTAACTTGAAAACTATGTACCGTATGGCCCTATAAACTGTGTTGGGATGAAAGCTAGCCACTTTGAGCAATGTGGGAAGTGCTGGGGCAGTTTGGGACAACAGGGCCAAAATGTCACTTTCACAGTCCCAAAGTGCCATTTTCACAGTAAAAAGGCCTGGTTCACTTTTGCTTAGCTTAGTCTGTAACTTGAAAACTATGTACCGTATGGCCCTATAAACTGTGTTGGGATGAAAGCTAGCCACTTTGAGCAATGTGGGAAGTGCTGGGGCAGTTTGGGACAACAGGGCCAAAATGTCACTTTCACAGTCCCAAAGTGCCATTTTCACAGTAAAAAGGCCTGGTTCACTTTTGCTTAGCTTAGTCTGTAACTTGAAAACTATGTACCGTATGGCCCTATAAACTGTGTTGGGATGAAAGCTAGCCACTTTGAGCAATGTGGGAAGTGCTGGGGCAGTTTGGGACAACAGGGCCAAAATGTCACTTTCACAGTCCCAAAGTGCCATTTTCACAGTAAAAAAGCCTGTTCACTTTTGCTTAGCTTAGTCTGTAACTTGAAAACTATGTACCGTATGGCCCTATAAACTGTGTTGGGATGAAAGCTAGCCACTTTGAGCAATGTGGGAAGTGCTGGGGCAGTTTGGGACAACAGGGCCAAAATGTCACTTTCACAGTCCCAAAGTGCCATTTTCACAGTAAAAAGGCCTGGTTCACTTTTGCTTAGCTTAGTCTGTAACTTGAAAACTATGTACCGTATGGCCCTATAAACTGTGTTGGGATGAAAGCTAGCCACTTTGAGCAATGTGGGAAGTGCTGGGGCAGTTTGGGACAACAGGGCCAAAATGTCACTTTCACAGTCCCAAAGTGCCATTTTCACAGTAAAAAGGCCTGGTTCACTTTTGCTTAGCTTAGTCTGTAACTTGAAAACTATGTACCGTATGGCCCTATAAACTGTGTTGGGATGAAAGCTAGCCACTTTGAGCAATGTGGGAAGTGCTGGGGCAGTTTGGGACAACAGGGCCAAAATGTCACTTTCACAGTCCCAAAGTGCCATTTTCACAGTAAAAAGGCCTGGTTCACTTTTGCTTAGCTTAGTCTGTAACTTGAAAACTATGTACCGTATGGCCCTATAAACTGTGTTGGGATGAAAGCTAGCCACTTTGAGCATTGTGGCAAGTGCTGGGGCAGTTTGGGACAACAGGGACGACAGGCCAAAATGTCACTTTCACAGTCCCAAAGTGCCATTTTCACAGTAAAAAGGCCTGGTTCACTTTTGCTTAGCTTAGTCTGTAACTTGAAAACTATGTACCGTATGGCCCTATAAACTGTGTTGGGATGAAAGCTAGCCACTTTGAGCAATGTGGGAAGTGCTGGGGCAGTTTGGGACAACAGGGCCAAAATGTCACTTTCACAGTCCCAAAGTGCCATTTTCACAGTAAAAAGCCTGGTTCACTTTTGCTTAGCTTAGTCTGTAACTTGAAAACTATGTACCGTATGGCCCTATAAACTGTGTTGGGATGAAAGCTAGCCACTTTGAGCAATGTGGGAAGTGCTGGGGCAGTTTGGGACAACAGGGCCAAAATGTCACTTTCACAGTCCCAAAGTGCCATTTTCACAGTAAAAAGGCCTGGTTCACTTTTGCTTAGCTTAGTCTGTAACTTGAAAACTATGTACCGTATGGCCCTATAAACTGTGTTGGGATGAAAGCTAGCCACTTTGAGCAATGTGGGAAGTGCTGGGGCAGTTTGGGACAACAGGGCCAAAATGTCACTTTCACAGTCCCAAAGTGCCGTTTTCACAGTAAAAAAAAAAGATTCATTTTGCTTAGCTTAGTCTGTAACTTGAAAACTATGTACCGTATGGCCCTATAAACTGTGTTGGGATGAAAGCTAGCCACTTTGAGCAATGTGGGAAGTGCTGGGGCAGTTTGGGACAACAGGGCCAAAATGTCACTTTCACAGTCCCAAAGTGCCATTTTCACAGTAAAAAGGCCTGGTTCACTTTTGCTTAGCTTAGTCTGTAACTTGAAAACTATGTACCGTATGGCCCTATAAACTGTGTTGGGATGAAAGCTAGCCACTTTGAGCAATGTGGGAAGTGCTGGGGCAGTTTGGGACAACAGGGCCAAAATGTCACTTTCACAGTCCCAAAGTGCCATTTTCACAGTAAAAAGGCCTGGTTCACTTTTGCTTAGCTTAGTCTGTAACTTGAAAACTATGTACCGTATGGCCCTATAAACTGTGTTGGGATGAAAGCTAGCCACTTTGAGCAATGTGGGAAGTGCTGGGGCAGTTTGGGACAACAGGGCCAAAATGTCACTTTCACAGTCCCAAAGTGCCATTTTCACAGTAAAAAAAAACAGATTCATTTTGCTTAGCTTAGTCTGTAACTTGAAAACTATGTACCGTATGGCCCTATAAACTGTGTTGGGATGAAAGCTAGCCACTTTGAGCAATGTGGGAAGTGCTGGGGCAGTTTGGGACAACAGGGCCAAAATGTCACTTTCACAGTCCCAAAGTGCCATTTTCACAGTAAAAAGGCCTGGTTCACTTTTGCTTAGCTTAGTCTGTAACTTGAAAACTATGTACCCGTATGGCCCTATAAACTGTGTTGGGATGAAAGCTAGCCACTTTGAGCAATGTGGGAAGTGCTGGGGCAGTTTGGGACAACAGGGCCAAAATGTCACTTTCACAGTCCCAAAGTGCCATTTTCACAGTAAAAAGGCCTGGTTCACTTTTGCTTAGCTTAGTCTGTAACTTGAAAACTATGTACCGTATGGCCCTATAAACTGTGTTGGGATGAAAGCTAGCCACTTTGAGCAATGTGGGAAGTGCTGGGGCAGTTTGGGACAACAGGGCCAAAATGTCACTTTCACAGTCCCAAAGTGCCATTTTCACAGTAAAAAGGCGCCTGGTTCACTTTTGCTTAGCTTAGTCTGTAACTTGAAAACTATGTACCGTATGGCCCTATAAACTGTGTTGGGATGAAAGCTAGCCACTTTGAGCAATGTGGGAAGTGCTGGGGCAGTTTGGGACAACAGGGCCAAAATGTCACTTTCACAGTCCCAAAGTGCCATTTTCACAGTAAAAAGGCCTGGTTCACTTTTGCTTAGCTTAGTCTGTAACTTGAAAACTATGTACCGTATGGCCCTATAAACTGTGTTGGGATGAAAGCTAGCCACTTTGAGCAATGTGGGAAGTGCTGGGGCAGTTTGGGACAACAGGGCCAAAATGTCACTTTCACAGTCCAAAGTGCCGTTTTCACAGTAAAAAAAAAAGATTCATTTTGCTTAGCTTAGTCTGTAACTTGAAAACTATGTACCGTATGGCCCTATAAACTGTGTTGGGATGAAAGCTAGCCACTTTGAGCAATGTGGGAAGTGCTGGGGCAGTTTGGGACAACAGGGCCAAAATGTCACTTTCACAGTCCCAAAGTGCCATTTTCACAGTAAAAAGGCCTGGTTCACTTTTGCTTAGCTTAGTCTGTAACTTGAAAACTATGTACCGTATGGCCCTATAAACTGTGTTGGGATGAAAGCTAGCCACTTTGAGCAATGTGGGAAGTGCTGGGGCAGTTTGGGACAACAGGGCCAAAATGTCACTTTCACAGTCCCAAAGTGCCAGTTTTCACAGTAAAAAGGCCTGGTTCACTTTTGCTTAGCTTAGTCTGTAACTTGAAAACTATGTACCGTATGGCCCTATAAACTGTGTTGGGATGAAAGCTAGCCACTTTGAGCAATGTGGAAGTGCTGGGGCAGTTTGGGACAACAGGGCCAAAATGTCACTTTCACAGTCCCAAAGTGCCATTTTCACAGTAAAAAGGCCTGGTTCACTTTTGCTTAGCTTAGTCTGTAACTTGAAAACTATGTACCGTATGGCCCTATAAACTGTGTTGGGATGAAAGCTAGCCACTTTGAGCAATGTGGGAAGTGCTGGGGCAGTTTGGGACAACAGGGCCAAAATGTCACTTTCACAGTCCCAAAGTGCCGTTTTCACAGTAAAAAAAGCAGATTCATTTTGCTTAGCTTAGTCTGTAACTTGAAAACTATGTACCGTATGGCCCTATAAACTGTGTTGGGATGAAAGCTAGCCACTTTGAGCAATGTGGGAAGTGCTGGGGCAGTTTGGGACAACAGGGCCAAAATGTCACTTTCACAGTCCCAAAGTGCCATTTTCACAGTAAAAAGCCTGGTTCACTTTTGCTTAGCTTAGTCTGTAACTTGAAAACTATGTACCGTATGGCCCTATAAACTGTGTTGGGATGAAAGCTAGCCACTTTGAGCAATGTGGGAAGTGCTGGGCAGTTTGGGACAACAGGGCCAAAATGTCACTTTCACAGTCCCAAAGTGCCATTTTCACAGTAAAAAGGCCTGGTTCACTTTTGCTTAGCTTAGTCTGTAACTTGAAAACTATGTACCGTATGGCCCTATAAACTGTGTTGGGATGAAAGCTAGCCACTTTGAGCAATGTGGGAAGTGCTGGGGCAGTTTGGGACAACAGGGCCAAAATGTCACTTTCACAGTCCCAAAGTGCCATTTTCACAGTAAAAAGGCCTGGTTCACTTTTGCTTAGCTTAGTCTGTAACTTGAAAACTATGTACCGTATGGCCCTATAAACTGTGTTGGGATGAAAGCTAGCCACTTTGAGCAATGTGGGAAGTGCTGGGGCAGTTTGGGACAACAGGGCCAAAATGTCACTTTCACAGTCCCAAAGTGCCATTTTCACAGTAAAAAGAACAGATTCATTTTGCTTAGCTTAGTCTGTAACTTGAAAACTATGTACCGTATGGCCCTATAAACTGTGTTGGGATGAAAGCTAGCCACTTTGAGCAATGTGGGAAGTGCTGGGGCAGTTTGGGACAACAGGGCCAAAATGTCACTTTCACAGTCCCAAAGTGCCATTTTCACAGTAAAAAAGACAGATTCACTTTTGCTTAGCTTAGTCTGTAACTTGAAAACTATGTACCGTATGGCCCTATAAACTGTGTTGGGATGAAAGCTAGCCACTTTGAGCAATGTGGGAAGTGCTGGGGCAGTTTGGGACAACAGGGCCAAAATGTCACTTTCACAGTCCCAAAGTGCCATTTTCACAGTAAAAAGGCCTGGTTCACTTTTGCTTAGCTTAGTCTGTAACTTGAAAACTATGTACCGTATGGCCCTATAAACTGTGTTGGGATGAAAGCTAGCCACTTTGAGCAATGTGGGAAGTGCTGGGGCAGTTTGGGACAACAGGGCCAAAATGTCACTTTCACAGTCCCAAAGTGCCATTTTCACAGTAAAAAAAAACAGATTCATTTTGCTTAGCTTAGTCTGTAACTTGAAAACTATGTACCGTATGGCCCTATAAACTGTGTTGGGATGAAAGCTAGCCACTTTGAGCAATGTGGGAAGTGCTGGGGCAGTTTGGGACAACAGGGCCAAAATGTCACTTTCACAGTCCCAAAGTGCCATTTTCACAGTAAAAAAGACAGATTCATTTTGCTTAGCTTAGTCTGTAACTTGAAAACTATGTACCGTATGGCCCTATAAACTGTGTTGGGATGAAAGCTAGCCACTTTGAGCAATGTGGGAAGTGCTGGGGCAGTTTGGGACAACAGGGCCAAAATGTCACTTTCACAGTCCCAAAGTGCCATTTTCACAGTAAAAAAAACAGATTCATTTTGCTTAGCTTAGTCTGTAACTTGAAAACTATGTACCGTATGGCCCTATAAACTGTGTTGGGATGAAAGCTAGCCACTTTGAGCAATGTGGGAAGTGCTGGGGCAGTTTGGGACAACAGGGCCAAAATGTCACTTTCACAGTCCCAAAGTGCCATTTTCACAGTAAAAAAGGCCAGGTTCACTTTTGCTTAGCTTAGTCTGTAACTTGAAAACTATGTACCGTATGGCCCTATAAACTGTGTTGGGATGAAAGCTAGCCACTTTGAGCAATGTGGGAAGTGCTGGGGCAGTTTGGGACAACAGGGCCAAAATGTCACTTTCACAGTCCCAAAGTGCCATTTTCACAGTAAAAAAGGCCTGGTTCACTTTTGCTTAGCTTAGTCTGTAACTTGAAAACTATGTACCGTATGGCCCTATAAACTGTGTTGGGATGAAAGCTAGCCACTTTGAGCAATGTGGGAAGTGCTGGGGCAGTTTGGGACAACAGGGCCAAAATGTCACTTTCACAGTCCCAAAGTGCCATTTTCACAGTAAAAAAAAACAGATTCATTTTGCTTAGCTTAGTCTGTAACTTGAAAACTATGTACCGTATGGCCCTATAAACTGTGTTGGGATGAAAGCTAGCCACTTTGAGCAATGTGGGAAGTGCTGGGGCAGTTTGGGACAACAGGGCCAAAATGTCACTTTCACAGTCCCAAAGTGCCATTTTCACAGTAAAAAAAACAGATTCATTTTGCTTAGCTTAGTCTGTAACTTGAAAACTATGTACCGTATGGCCCTATAAACTGTGTTGGGATGAAAGCTAGCCACTTTGAGCAATGTGGGAAGTGCTGAGGCAGTTTGGGACAACAGGGCCAAAATGTCACTTTCACAGTCCAAAGTGCCATTTTCACAGTAAAAAAAAACAGATTCATTTTGCTTAGCTTAGTCTGTAACTTGAAAACTATGTACCGTATGGCCCTATAAACTGTGTTGGGATGAAAGCTAGCCACTTTGAGCAATGTGGGAAGTGCTGGGGCAGTTTGGGACAACAGGGCCAAAATGTCACTTTCACAGTCCCAAAGTGCCATTTTCACAGTAAAAAGGCCTGGTTCACTTTTGCTTAGCTTAGTCTGTAACTTGAAAACTATGTACCGTATGGCCCTATAAACTGTGTTGGGATGAAAGCTAGCCACTTTGAGCAATGTGGGAAGTGCTGGGGCAGTTTGGGACAACAGGGCCAAAATGTCACTTTCACAGTCCCAAAGTGCCATTTTCACAGTAAAAAAAACAGATTCATTTTGCTTAGCTTAGTCTGTAACTTGAAAACTATGTACCGTATGGCCCTATAAACTGTGTGGGATGAAAGCTAGCCACTTTGAGCAATGTGGGAAGTGCTGGGGCAGTTTGGACAACAGGGCCAAAATGTCACTTTCACAGTCCCAAAGTGCCATTTTCACAGTAAAAAAAAACAGATTCATTTTGCTTAGCTTAGTCTGTAACTTGAAAACTATGTACCGTATGGCCCTATAAACTGTGTTGGGATGAAAGCTAGCCACTTTGAGCAATGTGGGAAGTGCTGGGGCAGTTTGGGACAACAGGGCCAAAATGTCACTTTCACAGTCCCAAAGTGCCATTTTCACAGTAAAAAAAAACAGATTCATTTTGCTTAGCTTAGTCTGTAACTTGAAAACTATGTACCGTATGGCCCTATAAACTGTGTTGGGATGAAAGCTAGCCACTTTGAGCAATGTGGGAAGTGCTGGGGCAGTTTGGGACAACAGGGCCAAAATGTCACTTTCACAGTCCCAAAGTGCCATTTTCACAGTAAAAAAAACAGATTCATTTTGCTTAGCTTAGTCTGTAACTTGAAAACTATGTACCGTATGGCCCTATAAACTGTGTTGGGATGAAAGCTAGCCACTTTGAGCAATGTGGGAAGTGCTGGGGCAGTTTGGGACAACAGGGCCAAAATGTCACTTTCACAGTCCCAAAATGCCATTTTCACAGTAAAAAGGCCTGGTTCACTTTTGCTTAGCTTAGTCTGTAACTTGAAAACTATGTACCGTATGGCCCTATAAACTGTGTTGGGATGAAAGCTAGCCACTTTGAGCATTGTGGCAAGAGCTGGGGCAGTTTGGGACAACAGGGATCGACAGGGCCAAAATGTCACTTTCACAGTCCCAAAGTGCCATTTTCACAGTAAAAAAAAAAAGATTAATTTTGCTTAGCTTAGTCTGTAACTTGAAAACTATGTACCGTATGGCCCTATAAACTGTGTTGGGATGAAAGCTAGCCACTTTGAGCAATGTGGGAAGTGCTGGGGCAGTTTGGGACAACAGGGCCAAAATGTCACTTTCACAGTCCCAAAGTGCCATTTTCACAGTAAAAAGGCCTGGTTCACTTTTGCTTAGCTTAGTCTGTAACTTGAAAACGATGTACCGTATGGCCCTATAAACTGTGTTGGGATGAAAGCTAGCCACTTTGAGCAATGTGGGAAGTGCTGGGGCAGTTTGGGACAACAGGGCCAAAATGTCACTTTCACAGTCCCAAAGTGCCATTTTCACAGTAAAAAGGCCTGGTTCACTTTTGCTTAGCTTAGTCTGTAACTTGAAAACTATGTACCGTATGGCCCTATAAACTGTGTTGGGATGAAAGCTAGCCACTTTGAGCAATGTGGGAAGTGCTGGGGCAGTTTGGGACAACAGGGCCAAAATGTCACTTTCACAGTCCCAAAGTGCCATTTTCACAGTAAAAAGGCCTGGTTCACTTTTGCTTAGCTTAGTCTGTAACTTGAAAACTATGTACCGTATGGCCCTATAAACTGTGTTGGGATGAAAGCTAGCCACTTTGAGCAATGTGGGAAGTGCTGGGGCAGTTTGGGACAACAGGCCAAAATGTCACTTTCACAGTCCCAAAGTGCCATTTTCACAGTAAAAAGGCCTGGTTCACTTTTGCTTAGCTTAGTCTGTAACTTGAAAACTATGTACCGTATGGCCCTATAAACTGTGTTGGGATGAAAGCTAGCCACTTTGAGCATTGTGGCAAGAGCTGGGGCAGTTTGGGACACAGGGAACGAACAGGGCCAAAATGTCACTTTCACAGTCCCAAAGTGCCATTTTCACAGTAAAAAGGCCTGGTTCACTTTTGCTTAGCTTAGTCTGTAACTTGAAAACTATGTACCGTATGGCCCTATAAACTGTGTTGGGATGAAAGCTAGCCACTTTGAGCAATGTGGGAAGTGCTGGGGCAGTTTGGGACAACAGGGCCAAAATGTCACTTTCACAGTCCCAAAGTGCCATTTTCACAGTAAAAAGGCCTGGTTCACTTTTGCTTAGCTTAGTCTGTAACTTGAAAACTATGTACCGTATGGCCCTATAAACTGTGTTGGGATGAAAGCTAGCCACTTTGAGCAATGTGGAAGTGCTGGGGCAGTTTGGGACAACAGGGCCAAAATGTCACTTTCACAGTCCCAAAGTGCCATTTTCACAGTAAAAAGGCCTGGTTCACTTTTGCTTAGCTTAGTCTGTAACTTGAAAACTATGTACCGTATGGCCCTATAAACTGTGTTGGGATGAAAGCTAGCCACTTTGAGCAATGTGGGAAGTGCTGGGGCAGTTTGGGACAACAGGGCCAAAATGTCACTTTCACAGTCCCAAAGTGCCATTTTCACAGTAAAAAGGCCTGGTTCACTTTTGCTTAGCTTAGTCTGTAACTTGAAAACTATGTACCGTATGGCCCTATAAACTGTGTTGGGATGAAAGCTAGCCACTTTGAGCAATGTGGGAAGTGCTGGGGCAGTTTGGGACAACAGGGCCAAAATGTCACTTTCACAGTCCCAAAGTGCCATTTTCACAGTAAAAAAGACAGATTCATTTTGCTTAGCTTAGTCTGTAACTTGAAAACTATGTACCGTATGGCCCTATAAACTGTGTTGGGATGAAAGCTAGCCACTTTGAGCAATGTGGGAAGTGCTGGGGCAGTTTGGGACAACAGGGCCAAAATGTCACTTTCACAGTCCCAAAGTGCCATTTTCACAGTAAAAAGGCCTGGTTCACTTTTGCTTAGCTTAGTCTGTAACTTGAAAACTATGTACCGTATGGCCCTATAAACTGTGTTGGGATGAAAGCTAGCCACTTTGAGCAATGTGGGAAGTGCTGGGGCAGTTTGGGACAACAGGGCCAAAATGTCACTTTCACAGTCCCAAAGTGCCATTTTCACAGTAAAAGGCCTGGTTCACTTTTGCTTAGCTTAGTCTGTAACTTGAAAACTATGTACCGTATGGCCCTATAAACTGTGTTGGGATGAAAGCTAGCCACTTTGAGCAGTGTGGGAAGTGCTGGGGCAGTTTGGGACAACAGGGCCAAAATGTCACTTTCACAGTCCCAAAGTGCCATTTTCACAGTAAAAAGGCCTGGTTCACTTTTGCTTAGCTTAGTCTGTAACTTGAAAACTATGTACCGTATGGCCCTATAAACTGTGTTGGGATGAAAGCTAGCCACTTTGAGCATTGTGGCAAGAGCTGGGGCAGTTTGGGACAACAGGACGAACAGGGCAAAATGTCACTTTCACAGTCCCAAAGTGCCATTTTCACAGTAAAAAGGCCTGGTTCACTTTTGCTTAGCTTAGTCTGTAACTTGAAAACTATGTACCGTATGGCCCTATAAACTGTGTTGGGATGAAAGCTAGCCACTTTGAGCAATGTGGGAAGTGCTGGGGCAGTTTGGGACAACAGGGCCAAAATGTCACTTTCACAGTCCCAAAGTGCCATTTTCACAGTAAAAAGGCCTGGTTCACTTTTGCTTAGCTTAGTCTGTAACTTGAAAACTATGTACCGTATGGCCCTATAAACTGTGTTGGGATGAAAGCTAGCCACTTTGAGCAATGTGGGAAGTGCTGGGGCAGTTTGGGACAACAGGGCCAAAATGTCACTTTCACAGTCCCAAAGTGCCGTTTTCACAGTAAAAAGAAAGATTCACTTTTGCTTAGCTTAGTCTGTAACTTGAAAACTATGTACCGTATGGCCCTATAAACTGTGTTGGGATGAAAGCTAGCCACTTTGAGCAATGTGGGAAGTGCTGGGGCAGTTTGGGACAACAGGGCCAAAATGTCACTTTCACAGTCCCAAAGTGCCATTTTCACAGTAAAAAGGCCTGGTTCACTTTTGCTTAGCTTAGTCTGTAACTTGAAAACTATGTACCGTATGGCCCTATAAACTGTGTTGGGATGAAAGCTAGCCACTTTGAGCAATGTGGAAGTGCTGGGGCAGTTTGGGACAACAGGGCCAAAATGTCACTTTCACAGTCCCAAAGTGCCATTTTCACAGTAAAAAGGCCTGGTTCACTTTTGCTTAGCTTAGTCTGTAACTTGAAAACTATGTACCGTATGGCCCTATAAACTGTGTTGGGATGAAAGCTAGCCACTTTGAGCAATGTGGGAAGTGCTGGGGCAGTTTGGGACAACAGGGCCAAAATGTCACTTTCACAGTCCCAAAGTGCCATTTTCACAGTAAAAAAACCAGATTCATTTTGCTTAGCTTAGTCTGTAACTTGAAAACTATGTACCGTATGGCCCTATAAACTGTGTTGGGATGAAAGCTAGCCACTTTGAGCAATGTGGGAAGTGCTGGGGCAGTTTGGGACAACAGGGCCAAAATGTCACTTTCACAGTCCCAAAGTGCCGTTTTCACAGTAAAAAAAAAAGATTCATTTTGCTTAGCTTAGTCTGTAACTTGAAAACTATGTACCGTATGGCCCTATAAACTGTGTTGGGATGAAAGCTAGCCACTTTGAGCAATGTGGGAAGTGCTGGGGCAGTTTGGGACAACAGGGCCAAAATGTCACTTTCACAGTCCCAAAGTGCCATTTTCACAGTAAAAAGGCCTGGTTCACTTTTGCTTAGCTTAGTCTGTAACTTGAAAACTATGTACCGTATGGCCCTATAAACTGTGTTGGGATGAAAGCTAGCCACTTTGAGCAATGTGGGAAGTGCTGGGGCAGTTTGGGACAACAGGGCCAAAATGTCACTTTCACAGTCCCAAAGTGCCATTTTCACAGTAAAAAGGCCTGGTTCACTTTTGCTTAGCTTAGTCTGTAACTTGAAAACTATGTACCGTATGGCCCTATAAACTGTGTTGGGATGAAAGCTAGCCACTTTGAGCATTGTGGCAAGAGCTGGGGCAGTTTGGGACAACAGGGAACGAACAGGGCCAAAATGTCACTTTCACAGTCCCAAAGTGCCATTTTCACAGTAAAAAGGCCTGGTTCACTTTTGCTTAGCTTAGTCTGTAACTTGAAAACTATGTACCGTATGGCCCTATAAACTGTGTTGGGATGAAAGCTAGCCACTTTGAGCAATGTGGGAAGTGCTGGGGCAGTTTGGGACAACAGGGCCAAAATGTCACTTTCACAGTCCCAAAGTGCCATTTTCACAGTAAAAAGGCCTGGTTCACTTTTGCTTAGCTTAGTCTGTAACTTGAAAACTATGTACCGTATGGCCCTATAAACTGTGTTGGGATGAAAGCTAGCCACTTTGAGCAATGTGGGAAGTGCTGGGGCAGTTTGGGACAACAGGGCCAAAATGTCACTTTCACAGTCCCAAAGTGCCATTTTCACAGTAAAAAGGCCTGGTTCACTTTTGCTTAGCTTAGTCTGTAACTTGAAAACTATGTACCGTATGGCCCTATAAACTGTGTTGGGATGAAAGCTAGCCACTTTGAGCAATGTGGGAAGTGCTGGGGCAGTTTGGGACAACAGGGCCAAAATGTCACTTTCACAGTCCCAAAGTGCCATTTTCACAGTAAAAAGGCCTGGTTCACTTTTGCTTAGCTTAGTCTGTAACTTGAAAACTATGTACCGTATGGCCCTATAAACTGTGTTGGGATGAAAGCTAGCCACTTTGAGCAATGTGGGAAGTGCTGGGGCAGTTTGGGACAACAGGGCCAAAATGTCACTTTCACAGTCCCAAAGTGCCGTTTTCACAGTAAAAAAAAAAGATTCATTTTGCTTAGCTTAGTCTGTAACTTGAAAACTATGTACCGTATGGCCCTATAAACTGTGTTGGGATGAAAGCTAGCCACTTTGAGCAATGTGGGAAGTGCTGGGGCAGTTTGGGACAACAGGGCCAAAATGTCACTTTCACAGTCCCAAAGTGCCATTTTCACAGTAAAAAGGCCTGGTTCACTTTTGCTTAGCTTAGTCTGTAACTTGAAAACTATGTACCGTATGGCCCTATAAACTGTGTTGGGATGAAAGCTAGCCACTTTGAGCAATGTGGGAAGTGCTGGGGCAGTTTGGGACAACAGGGCCAAAATGTCACTTTCACAGTCCCAAAGTGCCATTTTCACAGTAAAAAGGCCTGGTTCACTTTTGCTTAGCTTAGTCTGTAACTTGAAAACTATGTACCGTATGGCCCTATAAACTGTGTTGGGATGAAAGCTAGCCACTTTGAGCAGTGTGGGAAGTGCTGGGGCAGTTTGGGACAACAGGGCCAAAATGTCACTTTCACAGTCCCAAAGTGCCATTTTCACAGTAAAAAGGCCTGGTTCACTTTTGCTTAGCTTAGTCTGTAACTTGAAAACTATGTACCGTATGGCCCTATAAACTGTGTTGGGATGAAAGCTAGCCACTTTGAGCATTGTGGCAAGAGCTGGGGCAGTTTGGACAACAGGAACGAACAGGGCCAAAATGTCACTTTCACAGTCCCAAAGTGCCATTTTCACAGTAAAAAGGCCTGGTTCACTTTTGCTTAGCTTAGTCTGTAACTTGAAAACTATGTACCGTATGGCCCTATAAACTGTGTTGGGATGAAAGCTAGCCACTTTGAGCAATGTGGGAAGTGCTGGGGCAGTTTGGGACAACAGGGCCAAAATGTCACTTTCACAGTCCCAAAGTGCCATTTTCACAGTAAAAAGGCCTGGTTCACTTTTGCTTAGCTTAGTCTGTAACTTGAAAACTATGTACCGTATGGCCCTATAAACTGTGTTGGGATGAAAGCTAGCCACTTTGAGCAATGTGGAAGTGCTGGGGCAGTTTGGGACAACAGGGCCAAAATGTCACTTTCACAGTCCCAAAGTGCCATTTTCACAGTAAAAAGGCCTGGTTCACTTTTGCTTAGCTTAGTCTGTAACTTGAAAACTATGTACCGTATGGCCCTATAAACTGTGTTGGGATGAAAGCTAGCCACTTTGAGCAATGTGGGAAGTGCTGGGGCAGTTTGGGACAACAGGGCCAAAATGTCACTTTCACAGTCCCAAAGTGCCGTTTTCACAGTAAAAAAAAAGATTCATTTTGCTTAGCTTAGTCTGTAACTTGAAAACTATGTACCGTATGGCCCTATAAACTGTGTTGGGATGAAAGCTAGCCACTTTGAGCAATGTGGGAAGTGCTGGGGCAGTTTGGGACAACAGGGCCAAAATGTCACTTTCACAGTCCCAAAGTGCCATTTTCACAGTAAAAAGGCCTGGTTCACTTTTGCTTAGCTTAGTCTGTAACTTGAAAACTATGTACCGTATGGCCCTATAAACTGTGTTGGGATGAAAGCTAGCCACTTTGAGCAATGTGGGAAGTGCTGGGGCAGTTTGGGACAACAGGGCCAAAATGTCACTTTCACAGTCCCAAAGTGCCATTTTCACAGTAAAAAGGCCTGGTTCACTTTTGCTTAGCTTAGTCTGTAATTTGAAAACTATGTACCGTATGGCCCTATAAACTGTGTTGGGATGAAAGCTAGCCACTTTGAGCATTGTGGGAAGTGCTGGGGCAGTTTGGGACAACAGGGCCAAAATGTCACTTTCACAGTCCCAAAGTGCCATTTTCACAGTAAAAAGGCCTGGTTCACTTTTGCTTAGCTTAGTCTGTAACTTGAAAACTATGTACCGTATGGCCCTATAAACTGTGTTGGGATGAAAGCTAGCCACTTTGAGCATTGTGGCAAGAGCTGGGGCAGTTTGGGACAACAGGGACGAACAGGGCCAAAATGTCACTTTCACAGTCCCAAAGTGCCATTTTCACAGTAAAAAGGCCTGGTTCACTTTTGCTTAGCTTAGTCTGTAACTTGAAAACTATGTACCGTATGGCCCTATAAACTGTGTTGGGATGAAAGCTAGCCACTTTGAGCAATGTGGAAGTGCTGGGGCAGTTTGGGACAACAGGGCCAAAATGTCACTTTCACAGTCCCAAAGTGCCATTTTCACAGTAAAAAGGCCTGGTTCACTTTTGCTTAGCTTAGTCTGTAACTTGAAAACTATGTACCGTATGGCCCTATAAACTGTGTTGGGATGAAAGCTAGCCACTTTGAGCAATGTGGGAAGTGCTGGGGCAGTTTGGGACAACAGGGCCAAAATGTCACTTTCACAGTCCCAAAGTGCCATTTTCACAGTAAAAAGGCCTGGTTCACTTTTGCTTAGCTTAGTCTGTAACTTGAAAACTATGTACCGTATGGCCCTATAAACTGTGTTGGGATGAAAGCTAGCCACTTTGAGCAATGTGGGAAGTGCTGGGGCAGTTTGGGACAACAGGGCCAAAATGTCACTTTCACAGTCCCAAAGTGCCGTTTTCACAGTAAAAAAAAAAGATTCATTTTGCTTAGCTTAGTCTGTAACTTGAAAACTATGTACCGTATGGCCCTATAAACTGTGTTGGGATGAAAGCTAGCCACTTTGAGCAATGTGGGAAGTGCTGGGGCAGTTTGGGACAACAGGGCCAAAATGTCACTTTCACAGTCCCAAAGTGCCATTTTCACAGTAAAAAGGCCTGGTTCACTTTTGCTTAGCTTAGTCTGTAACTTGAAAACTATGTACCGTATGGCCCTATAAACTGTGTTGGGATGAAAGCTAGCCACTTTGAGCAATGTGGGAAGTGCTGGGGCAGTTTGGGACAACAGGGCCAAAATGTCACTTTCACAGTCCCAAAGTGCCATTTTCACAGTAAAAAGGCCTGGTTCACTTTGCTTAGCTTAGTCTGTAACTTGAAAACTATGTACCGTATGGCCCTATAAACTGTGTTGGGATGAAAGCTAGCCACTTTGAGCAGTGTGGGAAGTGCTGGGGCAGTTTGGGACAACAGGGCCAAAATGTCACTTTCACAGTCCCAAAGTGCCATTTTCACAGTAAAAAGGCCTGGTTCACTTTTGCTTAGCTTAGTCTGTAACTTGAAAACTATGTACCGTATGGCCCTATAAACTGTGTTGGGATGAAAGCTAGCCACTTTGAGCATTGTGGCAAGAGCTGGGGCAGTTTGGGACAACAGGGAACGAACAGGGCCAAAATGTCACTTTCACAGTCCCAAAGTGCCATTTTCACAGTAAAAAGGCCTGGTTCACTTTTGCTTAGCTTAGTCTGTAACTTGAAAACTATGTACCGTATGGCCCTATAAACTGTGTTGGGATGAAAGCTAGCCACTTTGAGCAATGTGGGAAGTGCTGGGGCAGTTTGGGACAACAGGGCCAAAATGTCACTTTCACAGTCCCAAAGTGCCATTTTCACAGTAAAAAGGCCTGGTTCACTTTTGCTTAGCTTAGTCTGTAACTTGAAAACTATGTACCGTATGGCCCTATAAACTGTGTTGGGATGAAAGCTAGCCACTTTGAGCAATGTGGGAAGTGCTGGGGCAGTTTGGGACAACAGGGCCAAAATGTCACTTTCACAGTCCCAAAGTGCCATTTTCACAGTAAAAAGGCCTGGTTCACTTTTGCTTAGCTTAGTCTGTAACTTGAAAACTATGTACCGTATGGCCCTATAAACTGTGTTGGGATGAAAGCTAGCCACTTTGAGCAATGTGGGAAGTGCTGGGCAGTTTGGGACAACAGGGCCAAAATGTCACTTTCACAGTCCCAAAGTGCCATTTTCACAGTAAAAAGGCCTGGTTCACTTTTGCTTAGCTTAGTCTGTAACTTGAAAACTATGTACCGTATGGCCCTATAAACTGTGTTGGGATGAAAGCTAGCCACTTTGAGCAATGTGGGAAGTGCTGGGGCAGTTTGGGACAACAGGGCCAAAATGTCACTTTCACAGTCCCAAAGTGCCATTTTCACAGTAAAAAGGCCTGGTTCACTTTTGCTTAGCTTAGTCTGTAACTTGAAAACTATGTACCGTATGGCCCTATAAACTGTGTTGGGATGAAAGCTAGCCACTTTGAGCAGTGTGGGAAGTGCTGGGGCAGTTTGGGACAACAGGGCCAAAATGTCA
>NW_027666135.1:0-31656 GCF_963924005.1 Protomyctophum bolini
ATGGCACTTTGGGACTGTGAAAGTGACATTTTGGCCCTGTTGTCCCAAACTGCCCCAGCACTTCCCACATTGCTCAAAGTGGCTAGCTTTCATCCCAACACAGTTTATAGGGCCATACGGTACATAGTTTTCAAGTTACAGCCTAAGCTAAGCAAAAGTGAACCAGGCCTTTTTACTGTGAAAATGGCACTTTGGGACTGTGAAAGTGACATTTTGGCCCTGTTGTCCCAAACTGCCCCAGCACTTCCCACATTGCTCAAAGTGGCTAGCTTTCATCCCAACACAGTTTATAGGGCCATACGGTACATAGTTTTCAAGTTACAGACTAAGCTAAGCAAAATGAATCTTTTTTTTTTTACTGTGAAAATGGCACTTTGGGACTGTGAAAGTGACATTTTGGCCCTGTTCGTTCCCTGTTGTCCCAAACTGCCCCAGCTCTTGCCACAATGCTCAAAGTGGCTAGCTTTCATCTCAACACAGTTTATAGGGCCATACGGTACATAGTTTTCAAGTTACAGACTAAGCTAAGCAAAAGTGAACCAGGCCTTTTTACTGTGAAAATGGCACTTTGGGACTGTGAAAGTGACATTTTGGCCCTGTTGTCCCAAACTGCCCCAGCACTTCCCACATTGCTCAAAGTGGCTAGCTTTCATCCCAACACAGTTTATAGGGATCCCAACACAGTTATAGGGCCATACGTACATAGTTTTCAAGTTACAGACTAAGCTAAGCAAAAGTGAAACCAGGCCTTTTTACTGTGAAAATGGCACTTTGGACTGTGAAAGTGACATTTTGGCCCTGTTCGTTCCCTGTTGTCCAAACTGCCCCAGCTCTTGCCACAATGCTCAAGTGGCTAGCTTTCATCCAACACAGTTTATAGGGCCATACGGTACATAGTTTTCAAGTTACAGACTAAGCTAAGCAAAGTGAACCAGGCCTTTTTACTGTGAAAATGGCACTTTGGGACTGTGAAAGTGACATTTTGGCCCTGTTGTCCCAAACTGCCCCAGCACTTCCCACACTGCTCAAAGTGGCTAGCTTTCATCCCAACACAGTTTATAGGGCCATACGGGTACATAGTTTTCAAGTTACAGACTAAGCTAAGCAAAAGTGAACCAGGCCTTTTTACTGTGAAAATGGCACTTTGGGACTGTGAAAGTGACATTTTGGCCCTGTTGTCCCAAACTGCCCCAGCACTTCCCACATTGCTCAAAGTGGCTAGCTTTCATCCCAACACAGTTTATAGGGCCATACGGTACATAGTTTTTCAAGTTACAGACTAAGCTAAGCAAAAGTGAACCAGGCCTTTTTACTGTGAAAATGGCACTTTGGGACTGTGAAAGTGACATTTTGGCCCTGTTGTCCCAAACTGCCCCAGCACTTCCCACATTGCTCAAAGTGGCTAGCTTTCATCCCAACACAGTTTATAGGGCCATACGGTACATAGTTTTCAAGTTACAGACTAAGCTAAGCAAAATGAATCTTTTTTTTTTACTGTGAAAACGGCACTTTGGGACTGTGAAAGTGACATTTTGGCCCTGTTGTCCCAAACTGCCCCAGCACTTCCCACATTGCTCAAAGTGGCTAGCTTTCATCCAACACAGTTTATAGGGCCATACGGTACATAGTTTTCAAGTTACAGACTAAGCTAAGCAAAAGTGAACCAGGCCTTTTTACTGTGAAAATGGCACTTTGGGACTGTGAAAGTGACATTTTGGCCCTGTTGTCCCAAACTGCCCCAGCACTTCCCACATTGCTCAAAGTGGCTAGCTTTCATCCAACACAGTTTATAGGGCCATACGGTACATAGTTTTCAAGTTACAGACTAAGCTAAGCAAAAGTGAACCAGGCCTTTTTACTGTGAAAATGGCACTTTGGGACTGTGAAAGTGACATTTTGGCCCTGTTGTCCCAAACTGCCCCAGCACTTCCCACATTGCTCAAAGTGGCTAGCTTTCATCCCAACACAGTTTATAGGGCCATACGGTACATAGTTTTCAAGTTACAGACTAAGCTAAGCAAAATGAATCTTTTTTTTTTACTGTGAAAACGGCACTTTGGGACTGTGAAAGTGACATTTTGGCCCTGTTGTCCCAAACTGCCCCAGCACTTCCCACATTGCTCAAAGTGGCTAGCTTTCATCCCAACACAGTTTATAGGGCCATACGGTACATAGTTTTCAAGTTACAGACTAAGCTAAGCAAAAGTGAACCAGGCCTTTTTACTGTGAAAATGGCACTTTGGGACTGTGAAAGTGACATTTTGGCCCTGTTGTCCCAAACTGCCCCAGCACTTCCCACATTGCTCAAAGTGGGCTTTCATCCCAACACAGTTTATAGGGCCATACGGTACATAGTTTTCAAGTTACAGACTAAGCTAAGCAAAAGTGAACCAGGCCTTTTTACTGTGAAAATGGCACTTTGGGACTGTGAAAGTGACATTTTGGCCCTGTTCGTTCCCTGTTGTCCCAAACTGCCCCAGCTCTTGCCACAATGCTCAAAGTGGCTAGCTTTCATCCCAACACAGTTTATAGGGCCATACGGTACATAGTTTTCAAGTTACAGACTAAGCTAAGCAAAAGTGAACCAGGCCTTTTTACTGTGAAAATGGCACTTTGGGACTGTGAAAGTGACATTTTGGCCCTGTTGTCCCAAACTGCCCCAGCACTTCCCACACTGCTCAAAGTGGCTAGCTTTCATCCCAACACAGTTTATAGGGCCATACGGTACATAGTTTTCAAGTTACAGACTAAGCTAAGCAAAAGTGAACCAGGCCTTTTTACTGTGAAAATGGCACTTTGGGACTGTGAAAGTGACATTTTGGCCCTGTTGTCCCAAACTGCCCCAGCACTTCCCACATTGCTCAAAGTGGCTAGCTTTCATCCCAACACAGCTTATAGGGCCATACGGTACATAGTTTTCAAGTTACAGACTAAGCTAAGCAAAAGTGAACCAGGCCTTTTTACTGTGAAAATGGCACTTTGGGACTGTGAAAGTGACATTTTGGCCCTGTTGTCCCAAACTGCCCCAGCACTTCCCACATTGCTCAAAGTGGCTAGCTTTCATCCCAACACAGTTTATAGGGCCATACGGTACATAGTTTTCAAGTTACAGACTAAGCTAAGCAAAAGTGAACCAGGCCTTTTTACTGTGAAAATGGCACTTTGGGGACTGTGAAAGTGACATTTTGGCCCTGTTGTCCCAAACTGCCCCAGCACTTCCCACATTGCTCAAAGTGGCTAGCTTTCATCCCAACACAGTTTATAGGGCCATACGGTACATAGTTTTCAAGTTACAGACTAAGCTAAGCAAAAGTGAACCAGGCCTTTTTACTGTGAAAATGGCACTTTGGGACTGTGAAAGTGACATTTTGGCCCTGTTGTCCCAAACTGCCCCAGCACTTCCCACATTGCTCAAAGTGGCTAGCTTTCATCCCAACACAGTTTATAGGGCCATACGGTACATAGTTTTCAAGTTACAGACTAAGCTAAGCAAAAGTGAACCAGGCCTTTTTACTGTGAAAATGGCACTTTGGGACTGTGAAAGTGACATTTTGGCCCTGTTGTCCCAAACTGCCCCAGCACTTCCCACATTGCTCAAAGTGGCTAGCTTTCATCCCAACACAGTTTATAGGGCCATACGGTACATAGTTTTCAAGTTACAGACTAAGCTAAGCAAAAGTGAACCAGGCCTTTTTACTGTGAAAATGGCACTTTGGGACTGTGAAAGTGACATTTTGGCCCTGTTGTCCCAAACTGCCCCAGCACTTCCCACATTGCTCAAAGTGGCTAGCTTTCATCCCAACACAGTTTATAGGGCCATACGGTACATAGTTTTCAAGTTACAGACTAAGCTAAGCAAAAGTGAACCAGGCCTTTTTACTGTGAAAATGGCACTTTGGGACTGTGAAAGTGACATTTTGGCCCTATTGTCCCAAACTGCCCCAGCACTTCCCACATTGCTCAAAGTGGCTAGCTTTCATCCCAACACAGTTTATAGGGCCATACGGTACATAGTTTTCAAGTTACAGACTAAGCTAAGCAAAAGTGAACCAGGCCTTTTTACTGTGAAAATGGCACTTTGGGACTGTGAAAGTGACATTTTGGCCCTGTTCGTTCCCTGTTGTCCCAAACTGCCCCAGCTCTTGCCACAATGCTCAAAGTGGCTAGCTTTCATCCCAACACAGTTTATAGGGCCATACGGTACATAGTTTTCAAGTTACAGACTAAGCTAAGCAAAAGTGAACCAGGCCTTTTTACTGTGAAAATGGCACTTTGGGACTGTGAAAGTGACATTTTGGCCCTGTTGTCCCAAACTGCCCCAGCACTTCCCACATTGCTCAAAGTGGCTAGCTTTCATCCCAACACAGTTTATAGGGCCATACGGTACATAGTTTTCAAGTTACAGACTAAGCTAAGCAAAAGTGAACCAGGCCTTTTTACTGTGAAAATGGCACTTTGGGACTGTGAAAGTGACATTTTGGCCCTGTTGTCCCAAACTGCCCCAGCACTTCCCACATTGCTCAAAGTGGCTAGCTTTCATCCCAACACAGTTTATAGGGCCATACGGTACATAGTTTTCAAGTTACAGACAAAGCTAAGCAAAATGAATCTTTTTTTTTTTACTGTGAAAACGGCACTTTGGGACTGTGAAAGTGACATTTTGGCCCTGTTGTCCCAAACTGCCCCAGCACTTCCCACATTGCTCAAAGTGGCTAGCTTTCATCCCAACACAGTTTATAGGGCCATACGGTACATAGTTTTCAAGTTACAGACTAAGCTAAGCAAAATGAATCTGTTTTTTTTTACTGTGAAAATGGCACTTTGGGACTGTGAAAGTGACATTTTGGCCCTGTTGTCCCAAACTGCCCCAGCACTTCCCACATTGCTCAAAGTGGCTAGCTTTCATCCCAACACAGTTTATAGGGCCATACGGTACATAGTTTTCAAGTTACAGACAAAGCTAAGCAAAATTAATCTTTTTTTTTTTACTGTGAAAACGGCACTTTGGGACTGTGAAAGTGACATTTTGGCCCTGTTGTCCCAAACTGCCCCAGCACTTCCCACATTGCTCAAAGTGGCTAGCTTTCATCCCAACACAGTTTATAGGGCCATACGGTACATAGTTTTCAAGTTACAGACTAAGCTAAGCAAAATGAATCTGTTTTTTTTTACTGTGAAAATGGCACTTTGGGACTGTGAAAGTGACATTTTGGCCCTGTTGTCCCAAACTGCCCCAGCACTTCCCACATTGCTCAAAGTGGCTAGCTTTCATCCCAACACAGTTTATAGGGCCATACGGTACATAGTTTTCAAGTTACAGACTAAGCTAAGCAAAAGTGAACCAGGCCTTTTTACTGTGAAAATGGCACTTTGGGACTGTGAAAGTGACATTTTGGCCCTGTTGTCCCAAACTGCCCCAGCACTTCCCACATTGCTCAAAGTGGCTAGCTTTCATCCCAACACAGTTTATAGGGCCATACGGTACATAGTTTTCAAGTTACAGACTAAGCTAAGCAAAAGTGAACCAGGCCTTTTTACTGTGAAAATGGCACTTTGGGACTGTGAAAGTGACATTTTGGCCCTGTTGTCCCAAACTGCCCCAGCACTTCCCACATTGCTCAAAGTGGCTAGCTTTCATCCCAACACAGTTTATAGGGCCATACGGTACATAGTTTTCAAGTTACAGACTAAGCTAAGCAAAATGAATCTTTTTTTTTTTACTGTGAAAACGGCACTTTGGGACTGTGAAAGTGACATTTTGGCCCTGTTGTCCCAAACTGCCCCAGCACTTCCCACATTGCTCAAAGTGGCTAGCTTTCATCCCAACACAGTTTATAGGGCCATACGGTACATAGTTTTCAAGTTACAGACTAAGCTAAGCAAAAGTGAACCAGGCCTTTTTACTGTGAAAATGGCACTTTGGGACTGTGAAAGTGACATTTTGGCCCTGTTGTCCCAAACTGCCCCAGCACTTCCCACATTGCTCAAAGTGGCTAGCTTTCATCCCAACACAGTTTATAGGGCCATACGGTACATAGTTTTCAAGTTACAGACTAAGCTAAGCAAAAGTGAACCAGGCCTTTTTACTGTGAAAATGGCACTTTGGGACTGTGAAAGTGACATTTTGGCCCTGTTGTCCCAAACTGCCCCAGCACTTCCCACATTGCTCAAAGTGGCTAGCTTTCATCCCAACACAGTTTATAGGGCCATACGGTACATAGTTTTCAAGTTACAGACTAAGCTAAGCAAAAGTGAACCAGGCCTTTTTACTGTGAAAATGGCACTTTGGGACTGTGAAAGTGACATTTTGGCCCTGTTCGTTCCCTGTTGTCCCAAACTGCCCCAGCTCTTGCCACAATGCTCAAAGTGGCTAGCTTTCATCCCAACACAGTTTATAGGGCCATACGGTACATAGTTTTCAAGTTACAGACTAAGCTAAGCAAAAGTGAACCAGGCCTTTTTACTGTGAAAATGGCACTTTGGGACTGTGAAAGTGACATTTTGGCCCTGTTGTCCCAAACTGCCCCAGCACTTCCCACACTGCTCAAAGTGGCTAGCTTTCATCCCAACACAGTTTATAGGGCCATACGGTACATAGTTTTCAAGTTACAGACTAAGCTAAGCAAAAGTGAACCAGGCCTTTTTACTGTGAAAATGGCACTTTGGGACTGTGAAAGTGACATTTTGGCCCTGTTGTCCCAAACTGCCCCAGCACTTCCCACATTGCTCAAAGTGGCTAGCTTTCATCCCAACACAGTTTATAGGGCCATACGGTACATAGTTTTCAAGTTACAGACTAAGCTAAGCAAAAGTGAACCAGGCCTTTTTACTGTGAAAATGGCACTTTGGGACTGTGAAAGTGACATTTTGGCCCTGTTGTCCCAAACTGCCCCAGCACTTCCCACATTGCTCAAAGTGGCTAGCTTTCATCCCAACACAGTTTATAGGGCCATACGGTACATAGTTTTCAAGTTACAGACTAAGCTAAGCAAAATGAATCTTTTTTTTTTTACTGTGAAAACGGCACTTTGGGACTGTGAAAGTGACATTTTGGCCCTGTTGTCCCAAACTGCCCCAGCACTTCCCACATTGCTCAAAGTGGCTAGCTTTCATCCCAACACAGTTTATGAGGCCATACGGTACATAGTTTTCAAGTTACAGACTAAGCTAAGCAAAAGTGAACCAGGCCTTTTTACTGTGAAAATGGCACTTTGGGACTGTGAAAGTGACATTTTGGCCCTGTTGTCCCAAACTGCCCCAGCACTTCCCACATTGCTCAAAGTGGCTAGCTTTCATCCCAACACAGTTTATAGGGCCATACGGTACATAGTTTTCAAGTTACAGACTAAGCTAAGCAAAAGTGAACCAGGCCTTTTTACTGTGAAAATGGCACTTTGGGACTGTGAAAGTGACATTTTGGCCCTGTTGTCCCAAACTGCCCCAGCACTTCCCACATTGCTCAAAGTGGCTAGCTTTCATCCCAACACAGTTTATAGGGCCATACGGTACATAGTTTTCAAGTTACAGACTAAGCTAAGCAAAAGTGAACCAGGCCTTTTTACTGTGAAAATGGCACTTTGGGACTGTGAAAGTGACATTTTGGCCCTGTTCGTTCCCTGTTGTCCCAAACTGCCCCAGCTCTTGCCACAATGCTCAAAGTGGCTAGCTTTCATCCCAACACAGTTTATAGGGCCATACGGTACATAGTTTTCAAGTTACAGACTAAGCTAAGCAAAAGTGAACCAGGCCTTTTTACTGTGAAAATGGCACTTTGGGACTGTGAAAGTGACATTTTGGCCCTGTTGTCCCAAACTGCCCCAGCACTTCCCACATTGCTCAAAGTGGCTAGCTTTCATCCCAACACAGTTTATAGGGCCATACGGTACATAGTTTTCAAGTTACAGACTAAGCTAAGCAAAAGTGAACCAGGCCTTTTTACTGTGAAAATGGCACTTTGGGACTGTGAAAGTGACATTTTGGCCCTGTTGTCCCAAACTGCCCCAGCACTTCCCACATTGCTCAAAGTGGCTAGCTTTCATCCCAACACAGTTTATAGGGCCATACGGTACATAGTTTTCAAGTTACAGACTAAGCTAAGCAAAAGTGAACCAGGCCTTTTTACTGTGAAAATGGCACTTTGGGACTGTGAAAGTGACATTTTGGCCCTGTTGTCCCAAACTGCCCCAGCACTTCCCACATTGCTCAAAGTGGCTAGCTTTCATCCCAACACAGTTTATAGGGCCATACGGTACATAGTTTTCAAGTTACAGACTAAGCTAAGCAAAAGTGAACCAGGCCTTTTTACTGTGAAAATGGCACTTTGGGACTGTGAAAGTGACATTTTGGCCCTGTTGTCCCAAACTGCCCCAGCACTTCCCACATTGCTCAAAGTGGCTAGCTTTCATCCCAACACAGTTTATAGGGCCATACGGTACATAGTTTTCAAGTTACAGACTAAGCTAAGCAAAAGTGAACCAGGCCTTTTTACTGTGAAAATGGCACTTTGGGACTGTGAAAGTGACATTTTGGCCCTGTTCGTTCCCTGTTGTCCCAAACTGCCCCAGCTCTTGCCACAATGCTCAAAGTGGCTAGCTTTCATCCCAACACAGTTTATAGGGCCATACGGTACATAGTTTTCAAGTTACAGACTAAGCTAAGCAAAAGTGAACCAGGCCTTTTTACTGTGAAAATGGCACTTTGGGACTGTGAAAGTGACATTTTGGCCCTGTTGTCCCAAACTGCCCCAGCACTTCCCACACTGCTCAAAGTGGCTAGCTTTCATCCCAACACAGTTTATAGGGCCATACGGTACATAGTTTTCAAGTTACAGACTAAGCTAAGCAAAAGTGAACCAGGCCTTTTTACTGTGAAAATGGCACTTTGGGACTGTGAAAGTGACATTTTGGCCCTGTTGTCCCAAACTGCCCCAGCACTTCCCACATTGCTCAAAGTGGCTAGCTTTCATCCCAACACAGTTTATAGGGCCATACGGTACATAGTTTTCAAGTTACAGACTAAGCTAAGCAAAAGTGAACCAGGCCTTTTTACTGTGAAAATGGCACTTTGGGACTGTGAAAGTGACATTTTGGCCCTGTTGTCCCAAACTGCCCCAGCACTTCCCACATTGCTCAAAGTGGCTAGCTTTCATCCCAACACAGTTTATAGGGCCATACGGTACATAGTTTTCAAGTTACAGACTAAGCTAAGCAAAATGAATCTTTTTTTTTTTACTGTGAAAACGGCACTTTGGGACTGTGAAAGTGACATTTTGGCCCTGTTGTCCCAAACTGCCCCAGCACTTCCCACATTGCTCAAAGTGGCTAGCTTTCATCCCAACACAGTTTATAGGGCCATACGGTACATAGTTTTCAAGTTACAGACTAAGCTAAGCAAAAGTGAACCAGGCCTTTTTACTGTGAAAATGGCACTTTGGGACTGTGAAAGTGACATTTTGGCCCTGTTGTCCCAAACTGCCCCAGCACTTCCCACATTGCTCAAAGTGGCTAGCTTTCATCCCAACACAGTTTATAGGGCCATACGGTACATAGTTTTCAAGTTACAGACTAAGCTAAGCAAAAGTGAACCAGGCCTTTTTACTGTGAAAATGGCACTTTGGGACTGTGAAAGTGACATTTTGGCCCTGTTGTCCCAAACTGCCCCAGCACTTCCCACATTGCTCAAAGTGGCTAGCTTTCATCCCAACACAGTTTATAGGGCCATACGGTACATAGTTTTCAAGTTACAGACTAAGCTAAGCAAAATGAATCTTTTTTTTTTTACTGTGAAAACGGCACTTTGGGACTGTGAAAGTGACATTTTGGCCCTGTTGTCCCAAACTGCCCCAGCACTTCCCACATTGCTCAAAGTGGCTAGCTTTCATCCCAACACAGTTTATAGGGCCATACGGTACATAGTTTTCAAGTTACAGACTAAGCTAAGCAAAAGTGAACCAGGCCTTTTTACTGTGAAAATGGCACTTTGGGACTGTGAAAGTGACATTTTGGCCCTGTTGTCCCAAACTGCCCCAGCACTTCCCACATTGCTCAAAGTGGCTAGCTTTCATCCCAACACAGTTTATAGGGCCATACGGTACATAGTTTTCAAGTTACAGACTAAGCTAAGCAAAAGTGAACCAGGCCTTTTTACTGTGAAAATGGCACTTTGGGACTGTGAAAGTGACATTTTGGCCCTGTTGTCCCAAACTGCCCCAGCACTTCCCACATTGCTCAAAGTGGCTAGCTTTCATCCCAACACAGTTTATAGGGCCATACGGTACATAGTTTTCAAGTTACAGACTAAGCTAAGCAAAAGTGAACCAGGCCTTTTTACTGTGAAAATGGCACTTTGGGACTGTGAAAGTGACATTTTGGCCCTGTTCGTTCCCTGTTGTCCCAAACTGCCCCAGCTCTTGCCACAATGCTCAAAGTGGCTAGCTTTCATCCCAACACAGTTTATAGGGCCATACGGTACATAGTTTTCAAGTTACAGACTAAGCTAAGCAAAAGTGAACCAGGCCTTTTTACTGTGAAAATGGCACTTTGGGACTGTGAAAGTGACATTTTGGCCCTGTTGTCCCAAACTGCCCCAGCACTTCCCACACTGCTCAAAGTGGCTAGCTTTCATCCCAACACAGTTTATAGGGCCATACGGTACATAGTTTTCAAGTTACAGACTAAGCTAAGCAAAAGTGAACCAGGCCTTTTTACTGTGAAAATGGCACTTTGGGACTGTGAAAGTGACATTTTGGCCCTGTTGTCCCAAACTGCCCCAGCACTTCCCACATTGCTCAAAGTGGCTAGCTTTCATCCCAACACAGTTTATAGGGCCATACGGTACATAGTTTTCAAGTTACAGACTAAGCTAAGCAAAAGTGAACCAGGCCTTTTTACTGTGAAAATGGCACTTTGGGACTGTGAAAGTGACATTTTGGCCCTGTTGTCCCAAACTGCCCCAGCACTTCCCACATTGCTCAAAGTGGCTAGCTTTCATGCCAACACAGTTTATAGGGCCATACGGTACATAGTTTTCAAGTTACAGACTAAGCTAAGCAAAAGTGAACCAGGCCTTTTTACTGTGAAAACGGCACTTTGGGACTGTGAAAGTGACATTTTGGCCCTGTTGTCCCAAACTGCCCCAGCACTTCCCACATTGCTCAAAGTGGCTAGCTTTCATCCCAACACAGTTTATAGGGCCATACGGTACATAGTTTTCAAGTTACAGACTAAGCTAAGCAAAAGTGAACCAGGCCTTTTTACTGTGAAAATGGCACTTTGGGACTGTGAAAGTGACATTTTGGCCCTGTTGTCCCAAACTGCCCCAGCACTTCCCACATTGCTCAAAGTGGCTAGCTTTCATCCCAACACAGTTTATAGGGCCATACGGTACATAGTTTTCAAGTTACAGACTAAGCTAAGCAAAAGTGAACCAGGCCTTTTTACTGTGAAAATGGCACTTTGGGACTGTGAAAGTGACATTTTGGCCCTGTTGTCCCAAACTGCCCCAGCACTTCCCACATTGCTCAAAGTGGCTAGCTTTCATCCCAACACAGTTTATAGGGCCATACGGTACATAGTTTTCAAGTTACAGACTAAGCTAAGCAAAAGTGAACCAGGCCTTTTTACTGTGAAAATGGCACTTTGGGACTGTGAAAGTGACATTTTGGCCCTGTTCGTTCCCTGTTGTCCCAAACTGCCCCAGCTCTTGCCACAATGCTCAAAGTGGCTAGCTTTCATCCCAACACAGTTTATAGGGCCATACGGTACATAGTTTTCAAGGTACAGACTAAGCTAAGCAAAAGTGAACCAGGCCTTTTTACTGTGAAAATGGCACTTTGGGACTGTGAAAGTGACATTTTGGCCCTGTTGTCCCAAACTGCCCCAGCACTTCCCACACTGCTCAAAGTGGCTAGCTTTCATCCCAACACAGTTTATAGGGCCATACGGTACATAGTTTTCAAGTTACAGACTAAGCTAAGCAAAAGTGAACCAGGCCTTTTTACTGTGAAAATGGCACTTTGGGACTGTGAAAGTGACATTTTGGCCCTGTTGTCCCAAACTGCCCCAGCACTTCCCACATTGCTCAAAGTGGCTAGCTTTCATCCCAACACAGTTTATAGGGCCATACGGTACATAGTTTTCAAGTTACAGACTAAGCTAAGCAAAAGTGAACCAGGCCTTTTTACTGTGAAAATGGCACTTTGGGACTGTGAAAGTGACATTTTGGCCCTGTTGTCCCAAACTGCCCCAGCACTTCCCACATTGCTCAAAGTGGCTAGCTTTCATCCCAACACAGTTTATAGGGCCATACGGTACATAGTTTTCAAGTTACAGACTAAGCTAAGCAAAATGAATCTTTTCTTTTTTACTGTGAAAACGGCACTTTGGGACTGTGAAAGTGACATTTTGGCCCTGTTGTCCCAAACTGCCCCAGCACTTCCCACATTGCTCAAAGTGGCTAGCTTTCATCCCAACACAGTTTATAGGGCCATACGGTACATAGTTTTCAAGTTACAGACTAAGCTAAGCAAAAGTGAACCAGGCCTTTTTACTGTGAAAATGGCACTTTGGGACTGTGAAAGTGACATTTTGGCCCTGTTGTCCCAAACTGCCCCAGCACTTCCCACATTGCTCAAAGTGGCTAGCTTTCATCCCAACACAGTTTATAGGGCCATACGGTACATAGTTTTCAAGTTACAGACTAAGCTAAGCAAAAGTGAACCAGGCCTTTTTACTGTGAAAATGGCACTTTGGGACTGTGAAAGTGACATTTTGGCCCTGTTGTCCCAAACTGCCCCAGCACTTCCCACATTGCTCAAAGTGGCTAGCTTTCATCCCAACACAGTTTATAGGGCCATACGGTACATAGTTTTCAAGTTACAGACTAAGCTAAGCAAAAGTGAACCAGGCCTTTTTACTGTGAAAATGGCACTTTGGGACTGTGAAAGTGACATTTTGGCCCTGTTGTCCCAAACTGCCCCAGCACTTCCCACATTGCTCAAAGTGGCTAGCTTTCATCCCAACACAGTTTATAGGGCCATACGGTACATAGTTTTCAAGTTACAGACTAAGCTAAGCAAAAGTGAACCAGGCCTTTTTACTGTGAAAATGGCACTTTGGGACTGTGAAAGTGACATTTTGGCCCTGTTCGTTCCCTGTTGTCCCAAACTGCCCCAGCTCTTGCCACAATGCTCAAAGTGGCTAGCTTTCATCCCAACACAGTTTATAGGGCCATACGGTACATAGTTTTCAAGGTACAGACTAAGCTAAGCAAAAGTGAACCAGGCCTTTTTACTGTGAAAATGGCACTTTGGGACTGTGAAAGTGACATTTTGGCCCTGTTGTCCCAAACTGCCCCAGCACTTCCCACACTGCTCAAAGTGGCTAGCTTTCATCCCAACACAGTTTATAGGGCCATACGGTACATAGTTTTCAAGTTACAGACTAAGCTAAGCAAAAGTGAACCAGGCCTTTTTACTGTGAAAATGGCACTTTGGGACTGTGAAAGTGACATTTTGGCCCTGTTGTCCCAAACTGCCCCAGCACTTCCCACATTGCTCAAAGTGGCTAGCTTTCATCCCAACACAGTTTATAGGGCCATACGGTACATAGTTTTCAAGTTACAGACTAAGCTAAGCAAAAGTGAACCAGGCCTTTTTACTGTGAAAATGGCACTTTGGGACTGTGAAAGTGACATTTTGGCCCTGTTGTCCCAAACTGCCCCAGCACTTCCCACATTGCTCAAAGTGGCTAGCTTTCATCCCAACACAGTTTATAGGGCCATACGGTACATAGTTTTCAAGTTACAGACTAAGCTAAGCAAAATGAATCTTTTTTTTTTTACTGTGAAAACGGCACTTTGGGACTGTGAAAGTGACATTTTGGCCCTGTTGTCCCAAACTGCCCCAGCACTTCCCACATTGCTCAAAGTGGCTAGCTTTCATCCCAACACAGTTTATAGGGCCATACGGTACATAGTTTTCAAGTTACAGACTAAGCTAAGCAAAAGTGAACCAGGCCTTTTTACTGTGAAAATGGCACTTTGGGACTGTGAAAGTGACATTTTGGCCCTGTTGTCCCAAACTGCCCCAGCACTTCCCACATTGCTCAAAGTGGCTAGCTTTCATCCCAACACAGTTTATAGGGCCATACGGTACATAGTTTTCAAGTTACAGACTAAGCTAAGCAAAAGTGAACCAGGCCTTTTTACTGTGAAAATGGCACTTTGGGACTGTGAAAGTGACATTTTGGCCCTGTTCGTTCCCTGTTGTCCCAAACTGCCCCAGCTCTTGCCACAATGCTCAAAGTGGCTAGCTTTCATCCCAACACAGTTTATAGGGCCATACGGTACATAGTTTTCAAGTTACAGACTAAGCTAAGCAAAAGTGAACCAGGCCTTTTTACTGTGAAAATGGCACTTTGGGACTGTGAAAGTGACATTTTGGCCCTGTTGTCCCAAACTGCCCCAGCACTTCCCACATTGCTCAAAGTGGCTAGCTTTCATCCCAACACAGTTTATAGGGCCATACGGTACATAGTTTTCAAGTTACAGACTAAGCTAAGCAAAAGTGAACCAGGCCTTTTTACTGTGAAAATGGCACTTTGGGACTGTGAAAGTGACATTTTGGCCCTGTTGTCCCAAACTGCCCCAGCACTTCCCACATTGCTCAAAGTGGCTAGCTTTCATCCCAACACAGTTTATAGGGCCATACGGTACATAGTTTTCAAGTTACAGACTAAGCTAAGCAAAAGTGAACCAGGCCTTTTTACTGTGAAAATGGCACTTTGGGACTGTGAAAGTGACATTTTGGCCCTGTTGTCCCAAACTGCCCCAGCACTTCCCACATTGCTCAAAGTGGCTAGCTTTCATCCCAACACAGTTTATAGGGCCATACGGTACATAGTTTTCAAGTTACAGACTAAGCTAAGCAAAAGTGAACCAGGCCTTTTTACTGTGAAAATGGCACTTTGGGACTGTGAAAGTGACATTTTGGCCCTGTTGTCCCAAACTGCCCCAGCACTTCCCACATTGCTCAAAGTGGCTAGCTTTCATCCCAACACAGTTTATAGGGCCATACGGTACATAGTTTTCAAGTTACAGACTAAGCTAAGCAAAAGTGAACCAGGCCTTTTTACTGTGAAAATGGCACTTTGGGACTGTGAAAGTGACATTTTGGCCCTGTTCGTTCCCTGTTGTCCCAAACTGCCCCAGCTCTTGCCACAATGCTCAAAGTGGCTAGCTTTCATCCCAACACAGTTTATAGGGCCATACGGTACATAGTTTTCAAGTTACAGACTAAGCTAAGCAAAAGTGAACCAGGCCTTTTTACTGTGAAAATGGCACTTTGGGACTGTGAAAGTGACATTTTGGCCCTGTTGTCCCAAACTGCCCCAGCACTTCCCACACTGCTCAAAGTGGCTAGCTTTCATCCCAACACAGTTTATAGGGCCATACGGTACATAGTTTTCAAGTTACAGACTAAGCTAAGCAAAAGTGAACCAGGCCTTTTTACTGTGAAAATGGCACTTTGGGACTGTGAAAGTGACATTTTGGCCCTGTTGTCCCAAACTGCCCCAGCACTTCCCACATTGCTCAAAGTGGCTAGCTTTCATCCCAACACAGTTTATAGGGCCATACGGTACATAGTTTTCAAGTTACAGACTAAGCTAAGCAAAAGTGAACCAGGCCTTTTTACTGTGAAAATGGCACTTTGGGACTGTGAAAGTGACATTTTGGCCCTGTTGTCCCAAACTGCCCCAGCACTTCCCACATTGCTCAAAGTGGCTAGCTTTCATCCCAACACAGTTTATAGGGCCATACGGTACATAGTTTTCAAGTTACAGACTAAGCTAAGCAAAATGAATCTTTTTTTTTTTACTGTGAAAACGGCACTTTGGGACTGTGAAAGTGACATTTTGGCCCTGTTGTCCCAAACTGCCCCAGCACTTCCCACATTGCTCAAAGTGGCTAGCTTTCATCCCAACACAGTTTATAGGGCCATACGGTACATAGTTTTCAAGTTACAGACTAAGCTAAGCAAAAGTGAACCAGGCCTTTTTACTGTGAAAATGGCACTTTGGGACTGTGAAAGTGACATTTTGGCCCTGTTGTCCCAAACTGCCCCAGCACTTCCCACATTGCTCAAAGTGGCTAGCTTTCATCCCAACACAGTTTATAGGGCCATACGGTACATAGTTTTCAAGTTACAGACTAAGCTAAGCAAAAGTGAACCAGGCCTTTTTACTGTGAAAATGGCACTTTGGGACTGTGAAAGTGACATTTTGGCCCTGTTCGTTCCCTGTTGTCCCAAACTGCCCCAGCTCTTGCCACAATGCTCAAAGTGGCTAGCTTTCATCCCAACACAGTTTATAGGGCCATACGGTACATAGTTTTCAAGTTACAGACTAAGCTAAGCAAAAGTGAACCAGGCCTTTTTACTGTGAAAATGGCACTTTGGGACTGTGAAAGTGACATTTTGGCCCTGTTGTCCCAAACTGCCCCAGCACTTCCCACACTGCTCAAAGTGGCTAGCTTTCATCCCAACACAGTTTATAGGGCCATACGGTACATAGTTTTCAAGTTACAGACTAAGCTAAGCAAAAGTGAACCAGGCCTTTTTACTGTGAAAATGGCACTTTGGGACTGTGAAAGTGACATTTTGGCCCTGTTGTCCCAAACTGCCCCAGCACTTCCCACATTGCTCAAAGTGGCTAGCTTTCATCCCAACACAGTTTATAGGGCCATACGGTACATAGTTTTCAAGTTACAGACTAAGCTAAGCAAAAGTGAACCAGGCCTTTTTACTGTGAAAATGGCACTTTGGGACTGTGAAAGTGACATTTTGGCCCTGTTGTCCCAAACTGCCCCAGCACTTCCCACATTGCTCAAAGTGGCTAGCTTTCATCCCAACACAGTTTATAGGGCCATACGGTACATAGTTTTCAAGTTACAGACTAAGCTAAGCAAAATGAATCTTTTTTTTTTTACTGTGAAAACGGCACTTTGGGACTGTGAAAGTGACATTTTGGCCCTGTTGTCCCAAACTGCCCCAGCACTTCCCACATTGCTCAAAGTGGCTAGCTTTCATCCCAACACAGTTTATAGGGCCATACGGTACATAGTTTTCAAGTTACAGACTAAGCTAAGCAAAAGTGAACCAGGCCTTTTTACTGTGAAAATGGCACTTTGGGACTGTGAAAGTGACATTTTGGCCCTGTTGTCCCAAACTGCCCCAGCACTTCCCACATTGCTCAAAGTGGCTAGCTTTCATCCCAACACAGTTTATAGGGCCATACGGTACATAGTTTTCAAGTTACAGACTAAGCTAAGCAAAAGTGAACCAGGCCTTTTTACTGTGAAAATGGCACTTTGGGACTGTGAAAGTGACATTTTGGCCCTGTTCGTTCCCTGTTGTCCCAAACTGCCCCAGCTCTTGCCACAATGCTCAAAGTGGCTAGCTTTCATCCCAACACAGTTTATAGGGCCATACGGTACATAGTTTTCAAGTTACAGACTAAGCTAAGCAAAAGTGAACCAGGCCTTTTTACTGTGAAAATGGCACTTTGGGACTGTGAAAGTGACATTTTGGCCCTGTTGTCCCAAACTGCCCAGCACTTCCCACACTGCTCAAAGTGGCTAGCTTTCATCCCAACACAGTTTATAGGGCCATACGGTACATAGTTTTCAAGTTACAGACTAAGCTAAGCAAAAGTGAACCAGGCCTTTTTACTGTGAAAATGGCACTTTGGGACTGTGAAAGTGACATTTTGGCCCTGTTGTCCCAAACTGCCCCAGCACTTCCCACATTGCTCAAAGTGGCTAGCTTTCATCCCAACACAGTTTATAGGGCCATACGGTACATAGTTTTCAAGTTACAGACTAAGCTAAGCAAAAGTGAACCAGGCCTTTTTACTGTGAAAATGGCACTTTGGGACTGTGAAAGTGACATTTTGGCCCTGTTGTCCCAAACTGCCCCAGCACTTCCCACATTGCTCAAAGTGGCTAGCTTTCATCCCAACACAGTTTATAGGGCCATACGGTACATAGTTTTCAAGTTACAGACTAAGCTAAGCAAAATGAATCTTTTTTTTTTTACTGTGAAAACGGCACTTTGGGACTGTGAAAGTGACATTTTGGCCCTGTTGTCCCAAACTGCCCCAGCACTTCCCACATTGCTCAAAGTGGCTAGCTTTCATCCCAACACAGTTTATAGGGCCATACGGTACATAGTTTTCAAGTTACAGACTAAGCTAAGCAAAAGTGAACCAGGCCTTTTTACTGTGAAAATGGCACTTTGGGACTGTGAAAGTGACATTTTGGCCCTGTTGTCCCAAACTGCCCCAGCACTTCCCACATTGCTCAAAGTGGCTAGCTTTCATCCCAACACAGTTTATAGGGCCATACGGTACATAGTTTTCAAGTTACAGACTAAGCTAAGCAAAAGTGAACCAGGCCTTTTTACTGTGAAAATGGCACTTTGGGACTGTGAAAGTGACATTTTGGCCCTGTTCGTTCCCTGTTGTCCCAAACTGCCCCAGCTCTTGCCACAATGCTCAAAGTGGCTAGCTTTCATCCCAACACAGTTTATAGGGCCATACGGTACATAGTTTTCAAGTTACAGACTAAGCTAAGCAAAAGTGAACCAGGCCTTTTTACTGTGAAAATGGCACTTTGGGACTGTGAAAGTGACATTTTGGCCCTGTTGTCCCAAACTGCCCCAGCACTTCCCACACTGCTCAAAGTGGCTAGCTTTCATCCCAACACAGTTTATAGGGCCATACGGTACATAGTTTTCAAGTTAAGGACTAAGCTAAGCAAAAGTGAACCAGGCCTTTTTACTGTGAAAATGGCACTTTGGGACTGTGAAAGTGACATTTTGGCCCTGTTGTCCCAAACTGCCCAGCACTTCCACATTGCTCAAAGTGGCTAGCTTTCATCCCAACACAGTTTATAGGGCCATACGGTACATAGTTTTCAAGTTACAGACTAAGCTAAGCAAAAGTGAACCAGGCCTTTTTACTGTGAAAATGGCACTTTGGGACTGTGAAAGTGACATTTTGGCCCTGTTGTCCCAAACTGCCCCAGCACTTCCCACATTGCTCAAAGTGGCTAGCTTTCATCCCAACACAGTTTATAGGGCCATACGGTACATAGTTTTCAAGTTACAGACTAAGCTAAGCAAAATGAATCTTTTTTTTTTTACTGTGAAAACGGCACTTTGGGACTGTGAAAGTGACATTTTGGCCCTGTTGTCCCAAACTGCCCCAGCACTTCCCACATTGCTCAAAGTGGCTAGCTTTCATCCCAACACAGTTTATAGGGCCATACGGTACATAGTTTTCAAGTTACAGACTAAGCTAAGCAAAAGTGAACCAGGCCTTTTTACTGTGAAAATGGCACTTTGGGACTGTGAAAGTGACATTTTGGCCCTGTTGTCCCAAACTGCCCCAGCACTTCCCACATTGCTCAAAGTGGCTAGCTTTCATCCCAACACAGTTTATAGGGCCATACAGGTACATAGTTTTCAAGTTACAGACTAAGCTAAGCAAAAGTGAACCAGGCCTTTTTACTGTGAAAATGGCACTTTGGGACTGTGAAAGTGACATTTTGCCCTGTTCGTTCCCTGTTTCCCAAACTGCCCCAGCTCTTGCCACAATGCTCAAAGTGGCTAGCTTTCATCCCAACACAGTTTATAGGGCCATACGGTACATAGTTTTCAAGTTACAGACTAAGCTAAGCAAAAGTGAACCAGGCCTTTTTACTGTGAAAATGGCACTTTGGGACTGTGAAAGTGACATTTTGGCCCTGTTGTCCCAAACTGCCCCAGCACTTCCCACACTGCTCAAAGTGGCTAGCTTCATCCCAACACAGTTTATAGGGCCATACGGTACATAGTTTTCAAGTTACAGACTAAGCTAAGCAAAAGTGAACCAGGCCTTTTTACTGTGAAAATGGCACTTTGGGGACTGTGAAAGTGAGATTTTGGCCCTCTTGTCCCAAACTGCCCCAGCACTTCCCACATTGCTCAAAGTGGCTAGCTTTCATCCCAACACAGCTTATAGGGCCATACGGTACATAGTTTTCAAGTTACAGACTAAGCTAAGCAAAAGTGAACCAGGCCTTTTTACTGTGAAAATGGCACTTTGGGGACTGTGAAAGTGACATTTTGGCCCTGTTGTCCCAAACTGCCCCAGCACTTCCCACATTGCTCAAAGTGGCTAGCTTTCATCCCAACACAGTTTATAGGGCCATACGGTACATAGTTTTCAAGTTACAGACTAAGCTAAGCAAAAGTGAACCAGGCCTTTTTACTGTGAAAATGGCACTTTGGGACTGTGAAAGTGACATTTTGGCCCTGTTGTCCCAAACTGCCCCAGCACTTCCCACATTGCTCAAAGTGGCTAGCTTTCATCCCAACACAGTTTATAGGGCCATACGGTACATAGTTTTCAAGTTACAGACTAAGCTAAGCAAAAGTGAACCAGGCCTTTTTACTGTGAAAATGGCACTTTGGGATCTGTGAAAGTGACATTTTGGCCCTGTTGTCCCAAACTGCCCCAGCACTTCCCACATTGCTCAAAGTGGCTAGCTTTCATCCCAACACAGTTTATAGGGCCATACGGTACATAGTTTTCAAGTTACAGACTAAGCTAAGCAAAAGTGAACCAGGCCTTTTTACTGTGAAAATGGCACTTTGGGACTGTGAAAGTGACATTTTGGCCCTGTTGTCCCAAACTGCCCCAGCACTTCCCACATTGCTCAAAGTGGCTAGCTTTCATCCCAACACAGTTTATAGGGCCATACGGTACATAGTTTTCAAGTTACAGACTAAGCTAAGCAAAAGTGAACCAGGCCTTTTTACTGTGAAAATGGCACTTTGGGACTGTGAAAGTGACATTTTGGCCCTGTTGTCCCAAACTGCCCCAGCACTTCCCACATTGCTCAAAGTGGCTAGCTTTCATCCCAACACAGTTTATAGGGCCATACGGTACATAGTTTTCAAGTTACAGACTAAGCTAAGCAAAAGTGAACCAGGCCTTTTTACTGTGAAAATGGCACTTTGGGACTGTGAAAGTGACATTTTGGCCCTGTTCGTTCCCTGTTGTCCCAAACTGCCCCAGCTCTTGCCACAATGCTCAAAGTGGCTAGCTTTCATCCCAACACAGTTTATAGGGCCATACGGTAAATAGTTTTCAAGTTACAGACTAAGCTAAGCAAAAGTGAACCAGGCCTTTTTACTGTGAAAATGGCACTTTGGGACTGTGAAAGTGACATTTTGGCCCTGTTGTCCCAAACTGCCCCAGCACTTCCCACATTGCTCAAAGTGGCTAGCTTTCATCCCAACACAGTTTATAGGGCCATACGGTACATAGTTTTCAAGTTACAGACTAAGCTAAGCAAAAGTGAACCAGGCCTTTTTTACTGTGAAAATGGCACTTTGGGACTGTGAAAGTGACATTTTGGCCCTGTTGTCCCAAACTGCCCCAGCACTTCCCACATTGCTCAAAGTGGCTAGCTTTCATCCCAACACAGTTTATAGGGCCATACGGTACATAGTTTTCAAGTTACAGACTAAGCTAAGCAAAAGTGAACCAGGCCTTTTTACTGTGAAAATGGCACTTTGGGACTGTGAAAGTGACATTTTGGCCCTGTTGTCCCAAACTGCCCCAGCACTTCCCACATTGCTCAAAGTGGCTAGCTTTCATCCCAACACAGTTTATAGGGCCATACGGTACATAGTTTTCAAGTTACAGACTAAGCTAAGCAAAAGTGAACCAGGCCTTTTTACTGTGAAAATGGCACTTTGGGACTGTGAAAGTGACATTTTGGCCCTGTTGTCCCAAACTGCCCCAGCACTTCCCACATTGCTCAAAGTGGCTAGCTTTCATCCCAACACAGTTTATAGGGCCATACGGTACATAGTTTTCAAGTTACAGACTAAGCTAAGCAAAAGTGAACCAGGCCTTTTTACTGTGAAAATGGCACTTTGGGACTGTGAAAGTGACATTTTGGCCCTGTTGTCCCAAACTGCCCCAGCACTTCCCACATTGCTCAAAGTGGCTAGCTTTCATCCCAACACAGTTTATAGGGCCATACGGTACATAGTTTTCAAGTTACAGACTAAGCTAAGCAAAAGTGAACCAGGCCTTTTTACTGTGAAAATGGCACTTTGGGACTGTGAAAGTGACATTTTGGCCCTGTTGTCCCAAACTGCCCCAGCACTTCCCACATTGCTCAAAGTGGCTAGCTTTCATCCCAACACAGTTTATAGGGCCATACGGTACATAGTTTTCAAGTTACAGACTAAGCTAAGCAAAAGTGAACCAGGCCTTTTTACTGTGAAATGGCACTTTGGGACTGTGAAAGTGACATTTTGGCCCTGTTCGTTCCTGTTGTCCCAAACTGCCCCAGCTCTTGCCACAATGCTCAAAGTGGCTAGCTTTCATCCCAACACAGTTTATAGGGCCATACGGTACATAGTTTTCAAGTTACAGACTAAGCTAAGCAAAAGTTTACAGGCCTTTTTACTGTGAAAATGGCACTTTGGGACTGTGAAAGTGACATTTTGGCCCTGTTGTCCCAAACTGCCCCAGCACTTCCCACACTGCTCAAAGTGGCTAGCTTTCATCCCAACACAGTTTATAGGGCCATACGGTACATAGTTTTCAAGTTACAGACTAAGCTAAGCAAAAGTGAACCAGGCCTTTTTACTGTGAAAATGCACTTTGGGACTGTGAAAGTGACATTTTGGCCCTGTTGTCCCAAACTGCCCCAGCACTTCCCACATTGCTCAAAGTGGCTAGCTTTCATCCCAACACAGTTTATAGGGCCATACGGTACATAGTTTTCAAGTTACAGACTAAGCTAAGCAAAAGTGAACCAGGCCTTTTTACTGTGAAAATGGCACTTTGGGACTGTGAAAGTGACATTTTGGCCCTGTTGTCCCAAACTGCCCCAGCACTTCCCACATTGCTCAAAGTGGCTAGCTTTCATCCCAACACAGTTTATAGGGCCATACGGTACATAGTTTTCAAGTTACAGACTAAGCTAAGCAAAATGAATCTTTTTTTTTTACTGTGAAAACGGCACTTTGGGACTGTGAAAGTGACATTTTGGCCCTGTTGTCCCAAACTGCCCCAGCACTTCCCACATTGCTCAAAGTGGCTAGCTTTCATCCCAACACAGTTTATAGGGCCATACGGTACATAGTTTTCAAGTTACAGACTAAGCTAAGCAAAAGTGAACCAGGCCTTTTTACTGTGAAAATGGCACTTGGGACTGTGAAAAGTGACATTTTGGCCCTGTTGTCCCAAACTGCCCCAGCACTTCCCACATTGCTCAAAGTGGCTAGCTTTCATCCCAACACAGTTTATAGGGCCATACGGTACATAGTTTTCAAGTTACAGACTAAGCTAAGCAAAAGTGAACCAGGCCTTTTTACTGTGAAAATGGCACTTTGGGACTGTGAAAGTGACATTTTGGCCCTGTTGTCCCAAACTGCCCCAGCACTTCCCACATTGCTCAAAGTGGCTAGCTTTCATCCCAACACAGTTTATAGGGCCATACGGTACATAGTTTTCAAGTTACAGACTAAGCTAAGCAAAAGTGAACCAGGCCTTTTTACTGTGAAAATGGCACTTTGGGACTGTGAAAGTGACATTTTGGCCCTGTTCGTTCCCTGTTGTCCAAACTGCCCCAGCTCTTGCCACAATGCTCAAAGTGGCTAGCTTTCATCCAACACAGTTTATAGGGCCATACGGTACATAGTTTTCAAGTTACAGACTAAGCTAAGCAAAAGTGAACCAGGCCTTTTTACTGTGAAAATGGCACTTTGGGACTGTGAAAGTGACATTTTGGCCCTGTTGTCCCAAACTGCCCCAGCACTTCCCACATTGCTCAAAGTGGCTAGCTTTCATCCCAACACAGTTTATAGGGCCATACGGTACATAGTTTTCAAGTTACAGACTAAGCTAAGCAAAAGTGAACCAGGCCTTTTTACTGTGAAAATGGCACTTTGGGACTGTGAAAGTGACATTTTGGCCCTGTTGTCCCAAACTGCCCCAGCACTTCCCACATTGCTCAAAGTGGCTAGCTTTCATCCCAACACAGTTTATAGGGCCATACGGTACATAGTTTTCAAGTTACAGACTAAGCTAAGCAAAATGAATCTTTTTTTTTTTACTGTGAAAACGGCACTTTGGGACTGTGAAAGTGACATTTGGCCCTGTTGTCCCAAACTGCCCAGCACTTCCCACATTGCTCAAAGTGGCTAGCTTTCATCCCAACACAGTTTATAGGGCCATACGGTACATAGTTTTCAAGTTACAGACTAAGCTAAGCAAAAGTGAACCAGGCCTTTTTACTGTGAAAATGGCACTTTGGGACTGTGAAAGTGACATTTTGGCCCTGTTGTCCCAAACTGCCCCAGCACTTCCCACATTGCTCAAAGTGGCTAGCTTTCATCCCAACACAGTTTATAGGGCCATACGGTACATAGTTTTCAAGTTACAGACTAAGCTAAGCAAAGTGAACCAGGCCTTTTTACTGTGAAAATGGCACTTTGGGACTGTGAAAGTGACATTTTGGCCCTGTTGTCCCAAACTGCCCCAGCACTTCCCACATTGCTCAAAGTGGCTAGCTTTCATCCCAACACAGTTTATAGGGCCATACGGTACATAGTTTTCAAGTTACAGACTAAGCTAAGCAAAAGTGAACCAGGCCTTTTTACTGTGAAAATGGCACTTTGGGACTGTGAAAGTGACATTTTGGCCCTGTCGTTCCTGTTGTCCCAAACTGCCCCAGCTCTTGCCACAATGCTCAAAGTGGCTAGCTTTCATCCAACACAGTTTATAGGGCCATACGGTACATAGTTTTCAAGTTACAGACTAAGCTAAGCAAAAGTGAACCAGGCCTTTTTACTGTGAAAATGGCACTTTGGGACTGTGAAAGTGACATTTTGGCCCTGTTGTCCCAAACTGCCCCAGCACTTCCCACACTGCTCAAAGTGGCTAGCTTTCATCCCAACACAGTTTATAGGGCCATACGGTACATAGTTTTCAAGTTACAGACTAAGCTAAGCAAAAGTGAACCAGGCCTTTTACTGTGAAAATGGCACTTTGGGACTGTGAAAGTGACATTTTGGCCCTGTTGTCCCAAACTGCCCCAGCACTTCCCACATTGCTCAAAGTGGCTAGCTTTCATCCCAACACAGTTTATAGGGCCATACGGTACATAGTTTTCAAGTTACAGACTAAGCTAAGCAAAAGTGAACCAGGCCTTTTTACTGTGAAAATGGCACTTTGGGACTGTGAAAGTGACATTTTGGCCCTGTTGTCCCAAACTGCCCCAGCACTTCCCACATTGCTCAAAGTGGCTAGCTTTCATCCCAACACAGTTTATAGGGCCATACGGTACATAGTTTTCAAGTTACAGACTAAGCTAAGCAAAAGTGAACCAGGCCTTTTTACTGTGAAAATGGCACTTTGGGACTGTGAAAGTGACATTTTGGCCCTGTTGTCCCAAACTGCCCCAGCACTTCCCACATTGCTCAAAGTGGCTAGCTTTCATCCCAACACAGTTTATAGGGCCATACGGTACATAGTTTTCAAGTTACAGACTAAGCTAAGCAAAAGTGAACCAGGCCTTTTTACTGTGAAATGGCACTTTGGGACTGTGAAAGTGACATTTTGGCCCTGTTGTCCCAAACTGCCCCAGCACTTCCCACATTGCTCAAAGTGCTAGCTTTCATCCCAACACAGTTTATAGGGCCATACGGTACATAGTTTTCAAGTTACAGACTAAGCTAAGCAAAAGTGAACCAGGCCTTTTTACTGTGAAAATGGCACTTTGGGACTGTGAAAGTGACATTTTGGCCCTGTTCGTTCCTGTTGTCCCAAACTGCCCCAGCTCTTGCCACAATGCTCAAAGTGGCTAGCTTTCATCCCAACACAGTTTATAGGGCCATACGGTACATAGTTTTCAAGTTACAGACTAAGCTAAGCAAAAGTGAACCAGGCCTTTTTACTGTGAAAATGGCACTTTGGGACTGTGAAAGTGACATTTTGGCCCTGTTGTCCCAAACTGCCCCAGCACTTCCCACACTGCTCAAAGTGGCTAGCTTTCATCCCAACACAGTTTATAGGGCCATACGGTACATAGTTTTCAAGTACAGACTAAGCTAAGCAAAAGTGAACCAGGCCTTTTTACTGTGAAAATGGCACTTTGGACTGTGAAAGTGACATTTTGGCCCTGTTGTCCCAAACTGCCCCAGCATTCCCACATTGCTCAAAGTGGCTAGCTTTCATCCCAACACAGTTTATAGGGCCATACGGTACATAGTTTTCAAGTTACAGACTAAGCTAAGCAAAAGTGAACCAGGCCTTTTTACTGTGAAAATGGCACTTTGGACTGTGAAAGTGACATTTTGGCCCTGTTGTCCCAAACTGCCCCAGCACTTCCCACATTGCTCAAAGTGGCTAGCTTCATCCCAACACAGTTTATAGGCCATACGGTACATAGTTTTCAAGTTACAGACTAAGCTAAGCAAAATGAATCTTTTTTTTTTTACTGTGAAAACGGCACTTTGGGACTGTGAAAGTGACATTTTGGCCCTGTTGTCCCAAACTGCCCCAGCACTTCCCACATTGCTCAAAGTGGCTAGCTTTCATCCCAACACAGTTTATAGGGCCATACGGTACATAGTTTTCAAGTTACAGACTAAGCTAAGCAAAAGTGAACCAGGCCTTTTTACTGTGAAAATGGCACTTTGGGACTGTGAAAGTGACATTTTGCCCTGTTGTCCAAACTGCCCCAGCACTTCCCACATTGCTCAAAGTGGCTAGCTTCATCCCAACACAGTTTATAGGGCCATACGGTACATAGTTTTCAAGTTACAGACTAAGCTAAGCAAAAGTGAACCAGGCCTTTTACTGTGAAAATGGCACTTTGGACTGTGAAAGTGACATTTTGGCCCTGTTGTCCCAAACTGCCCCAGCACTTCCCACATTGCTCAAAGTGGCTAGCTTTCATCCCAACACAGTTTATAGGGCCATACGGTACATAGTTTTCAAGTTACAGACTAAGCTAAGCAAAAGTGAACCAGGCCTTTTTACTGTGAAAATGGCACTTTGGGACTGTGAAAGTGACATTTTGGCCCTGTTGTCCCAAACTGCCCCAGCACTTCCCACATTGCTCAAAGTGGCTAGCTTTCATCCCAACACAGTTTATAGGGCCATACGGTACATAGTGTTCAAGTTACAGACTAAGCTAAGCAAAAGTGAACCAGGCCTTTTTACTGTGAAAATGGCACTTTGGGACTGTGAAAGTGACATTTTGGCCCTGTTCGTTCCCTGTTGTCCCAAACTGCCCCAGCTCTTGCCACAATGCTCAAAGTGGCTAGCTTCATCCCAACACAGTTTATAGGGCCATACGGTACATAGTTTTCAAGTTACAGACTAAGCTAAGCAAAAGTGAACCAGGCCTTTTTACTGTGTAAATGGCACTTTGGGACTGTGAAAGTGACATTTTGGCCCTGTTGTCCCAAACTGCCCCAGCACTTCCCACATTGCTCAAAGTGGCTAGCTTTCATCCCAACACAGTTTATAGGGCCATACGGTACATAGTTTTCAAGTTACAGACTAAGCTAAGCAAAAGTGAACCAGGCCTTTTTACTGTGAAAATTGGCACTTTGGGACTGTGAAAGTGACATTTTGGCCCTGTTGTCCCAAACTGCCCCAGCACTTCCCACATTGCTCAAAGTGGCTAGCTTTCATCCCAACACAGTTTATAGGGCCATACGGTACAATAGTTTTCAAGTTACAGACAAAGCTAAGCAAAATGAATCTTTTTTTTTTACTGTGAAAACGGCACTTTGGGACTGTGAAAGTGACATTTTGGCCCTGTTGTCCCAAACTGCCCCAGCACTTCCACATTGCTCAAAGTGGCTAGCTTTCATCCCAACACAGTTTATAGGGCCATACGGTACATAGTTTTCAAGTTACAGACTAAGCTAAGCAAAAGTGAACCAGGCCTTTTTACTGTGAAAATGGCACTTTGGGGACTGTGAAAGTGACATTTTGGCCCTGTTGTCCCAAACTGCCCCAGCCTTCCCACATTGCTCAAAGTGGCTAGCTTTCATCCCAACACAGTTTAATAGGGCCATACGGTACATAGTTTTCAAGTTACAGACTAAGCTAAGCAAAAGTGAACCAGGCCTTTTTACTGTGAAAATGGCACTTTGGGACTGTGAAAGTGACATTTTGGCCCTGTTCGTTCCCTGTTGTCCAACTGCCCCAGCTCTTGCCACACATTGGCTCAAAGTGGCTAGCTTTCATCCCAACACAGTTTATAGGGCCATACGGTACATAGATTTTCAAGTTACAGACTAAGCTAAGCAAAGTGAACCAGGCCTTTTTACTGTGAAAATGGCACTTTGGACTGTGAAAGTGACATTTTGGCCCTGTTGTCCCAAACTGCCCCAGCACTTCCACATTGCTCAAAGTGGCTAGCTTTCATCCCAACACAGTTTATAGGGCCATACGGTACATAGTTTTCAAGTTACAGACTAAGCTAAGCAAAGTGAACAGGCCTTTTTACTGTGAAAATGGCACTTTGGGACTGTGAAAGTGACATTTTGCCCTGTTGTCCCAAACTGCCCCAGCACTTCCCACATTGCTCAAAGTGGCTAGCTTTCATCCCAACACAGTTTATAGGGCCATACGGTACATAGTTTTCAAGTTACAGACAAAGCTAGCAAAATTAATCTTTTTTTTTTTACTGTGAAAACGGCACTTTGGGACTGTGAAATGGACATTTTGGCCCTGTTGTCCCAAACTGCCCCAGCACTTCCCACATTGCTCAAAGTGGCTAGCTTTCATCCCAACACAGTTTATAGGGCCATACGGTACATAGTTTTCAAGTTACAGACTAAGCTAAGCAAAATGAATCCTGTTTTTTTTTACTGTGAAAATGGCACTTTGGGACTGTGAAAGTGACATTTTGGCCCTGTTGTCCAAACTGCCCCAGCACTCCCACATTGCTCAAAGTGGCTAGCTTTCATCCCAACACAGTTTATAGGGCCATACGGTACATAGTTTTCAAGTTACAGACTAAGCTAAGCAAAAGTGAACCAGGCCTTTTTTACTGTGAAAATGGCACTTTGGACTGTGAAAGTGACCATTTTGGCCCTGTTGTCCCAAACTGCCCCAGCACTTCCCACATTGCTCAAAGTGGCTAGCTTTCATCCCAACACAGTTTATAGGGCCATACGGTACATAGTTTTCAAGTTACAGACTAAGCTAAGCAAAATGAATCTGTTTTTTTTTTACTGTGGAAATGGCACTTTGGGACTGTGAAAGTGACATTTGGCCCTGTTGTCCCAAACTGCCCCAGCACTTCCACATTGCTCAAAGTGGCTAGCTTTCATCCCAACACAGTTTATAGGGCCATACGGTACATAGTTTTCAAGTTACAGACTAAGCTAAGCAAAGTGAACCAGGCCTTTTTACTGTGAAAATGGCACTTTGGGACTGTGAAAGTGACATTTTGGCCCTGTTGTCCCAAACTGCCCAGCACTTCCCACATTGCTCAAAGTGGCTAGCTTTCATCCCAACACAGTTTATAGGGCCATACGGTACATAGTTTTCAAGTTACAGACTAAGCTAAGCAAAAGTGAACCAGGCCTTTTTACTGTGAAAATGGCACTTTGGGACTGTGAAAGTGACATTTTGGCCCTGTTGTCCCAAACTGCCCAGCACTCCCACATTGCTCAAAGTGGCTAGCTTTCATCCCAACACAGTTTATAGGGCCATACGGTACATAGTTTTCAAGTTACAGACTAAGCTAAGCAAAAGTGAACCAGGCCTTTTTACTGTGAAAATGGCACTTTGGGACTGTGAATAGTGACATTTTGGCCCTGTTGTCCCAAACTGCCCCAGCACTTCCCACATTGCTCAAAGTGGCTAGCTTTCATCCAACACAGTTTATAGGGCCATACGGTACATAGTTTTCAAGTTACAGACTAAGCTAAGCAAAATGAATCTGTTTTTTTTTTACTGTGAAAATGGCACTTTGGGACTGTGAAAGTGACATTTTGGCCCTGTTGTCCCAAACTGCCCAGCACTTCCCACATTGCTCAAAGTGGCTAGCTTCATCCCAACACAGTTTATAGGGCCATACGGTACATAGTTTTCAAGTTACAGACTAAGCTAAGCAAAAGTGAACCAGCCTTTTTTACTGTGAAAATGGCACTTTGGGACTGTGAAAGTGACATTTTGGCCCTGTTGTCCGAAACTGCCCCAGCACTTCCCACATTGCTCAAAGTGGCTAGCTTTCATCCCAACACAGTTTATAGGGCCATACGGTACATAGTTTTCAAGTTACAGACTAAGCTAAGCAAAAGTGAACAGGCTTTTTACTGTGAAAATGGCACTTTGGGACTGTGAAAGTGACATTTTGGCCCTGTTGTCCCAAACTGCCCCAGCACTTCCCACATTGCTCAAAGTGGCTAGCTTTCATCCCAACACAGTTTATAGGGCCATACGGTACATAGTTTTCAAGTTACAGACTAAGCTAAGCAAAAGTGAACCAGGCCTTTTTACTGTGAAAACGGCACTTTGGGACTGTGAAAGTGACATTTTGGCCCTGTTGTCCCAAACTGCCCCAGCACTTCCCACATTGCTCAAAGTGGCTAGCTTTCATCCCAACACAGTTTATAGGGCCATACGGTACATAGTTTTCAAGTTACAGACTAAGCTAAGCAAAAGTGAACCAGGCCTTTTTACTGTGAAAATGGCACTTTGGGACTGTGAAAGTGACATTTTGGCCCTGTGTCCAAACTGCCCCAGCACTTCCCACATTGCTCAAAGTGGCTAGCTTTCATCCCAACACAGTTTATAGGGCCATACGGTACATAGTTTTCAAGTTACAGACTAAGCTAAGCAAAAGTGAACCAGGCCTTTTTACTGTGAAAATGGCACTTTGGGACTGTGAAAGTGACATTTGGCCCTGTTGTCCCAAACTGCCCCAGCACCTCCCACAATGCTCAAAGTGGCTAGCTTTCATCCCACACAGTTTATAGGGCCATACGGTACATAGTTTTCAAGTTACAGACTAAGCTAAGCAAAAGTGAACCAGGCCTTTTTACTGTGAAAATGGCACTTTGGGACTGTGAAAGTGACATTTTGGCCCTCGTCTGTGTCCCAACTGCCCCAGCACTTGCCACACTGCTCAAAGTGGCTAGCTTTCATCCCAACACAGTTTATAGGGCCATACGGTACATAGTTTTCAAGTTACAGACTAAGCTAAGCAAAAGTGAACCTTCTTTTTTACTGTGAAAACGGCACTTTGGACTGTGAAAGTGACATTTTGGCCCTGTTGTCCCAAACTGCCCCAGCACTTCCCACACTGCTCAAAGTGGCTAGCTTTCATCCCAACACAGTTTATAGGGCCATACGGTACATAGTTTTCAAGTTACAGACTAAGCTAAGCAAAATGAATCTTTTTTTTTTTACTGTGGAAAACGGCACATTGGGACTGTGAAAGTGCATTTTGGCCCTGTGTCCAAAACTGCCCCAGCACTTCCCACATTGCTCAAAGTGGCTAGCTTTCATCCCTAACACAGTTTATAGGCCATACGGGACATTAGTTTTCAAGTTACAGACT
>NW_027666134.1:0-20000 GCF_963924005.1 Protomyctophum bolini
CGTGGATGAGACGCGTTGTGAGCTTGTACATCTGCTATGTATTTATAACGTTAATAATACATGCAGGCCAGGGTCTTCAATGTTTTTTAGGTCAAGCCAAGGACCACTTAGCTGAGAGTGAGAGATCAAGCAGGGACCCCCACTATACATAGGCAATTATATTATAAAACTGTGTTGCAGATTAAACTACTTGTTTGACAGCACTACGAGTGTGACCTGTCATTTTTGTTTTGTTTATTTGTTTATTTTCTATTTATATGTTGGTAACATTAATTGAGCTATTACATAGGCTATTACATTTTAATCTCTTGAACCCTCTATACTCAAAACCTCAAATTGACCTTTGAGATATAATTATTATACTATAGCCTATGATTATTAGTAATCTAACAATTCCACAATAACCAGCAGAGAGCAGACCCTTTGTTTACTTACATAATTCTATAAGTTGGGTTGTTTGAGATGCAGAGCTATAATACTAACCTACAGTAAAACAATAAATTGCTTTGAATTTAAATGTAATGCATTTTTACATGTTTTGGGAAATTAATAGAGCTTTAATATAAATCCTTTCTATTGTGATGAATCTCCATCAAATCGCATCGTATCGGTAGAGGGGTGAATCGCATCGTATCGCATTGATTTGAACTAAATGGTTATCGCATCGCATCGCATCGGGAAGAGGGAGAATCGTATCGCATCGTATCGCCAGGGGATTCCATGTATCTCTAATGTATCGTATCGCTGGCAGTGCATCGAGATGCGTATCGAATCGTGAGATGAGACGAGATTCACATGCCTAGTTCTTATAGCTTACGCATGTTTCATGATAAATGCTTTTTATGTGATGTATTCCCATGCTTTTTTTGTTCTTGCTTAATGTAAGTCGCTCTGGATTAAGAGCGTCTGCTAAATGCCTAAATTGTAAATTGTAACTGACCCGGTTCCCATTGTAGTATAGTATCAGAGAGTTATATGGGGGTGCCTTATTTGAAATCAATTAGAAACGTTTGAGAGACACTGCTCTCATCCTAAACAAGGAACTATTCCAGACGCGTGCATGGGCACGGATATTGAAATAAGTTATCTGGGGGGGGGGGAAAGAAGAAGAAAACATTTAAGTATTTGCATGCTCTAGTCTATACAGTACATATACCCCATCTGCGTGTTCATGATGCACACATGTTTTTGGGGGGATTTTTCGGGGTGGAGCAGACGTGAGGATTCGGTGGAATGCAGTCGGGTCGGCTCTCTCTCTCTAGAAACCACATTATGCCATTCAGAGCGGGAGAACACCCCCCCCCCCCCTTTTGGTGTTTTTTAAAAGCATCATGTTATACTTTAGCTGTTGAAAAAATAGCAGATCTATATACAAGCTCATATATAAGCGCGGCTAAACCGAGCTTTTGTAGATCTGCTATTTTCTTTTGGAGAAATCGTGAAAATGCGGCGCAAATCTTTGAGTGGGGGGGGTCCCTGGAACAGCATATTTCAGATGGGGGGGGGGGTCCGCGACACAAGTTAATTCCGGGGGGGGGGGGGGGGGGGGGGGGGTCCTTGACATGAAAACGTTCCGAGCACCACCACTGACATTACGTTATTTCAGAAAGGATTTATATAGAAGCATGCAGATGGATTTTTTTTTTAGAATCGTGCCTTGCAGGTCTAAATGGGTTAAGCATGTGGTATACAACGTCCAGATGGACTGCTGTGTGTTACGGTATACGTGTGTTCACAATGTGGATGGACACACTGCATGTATATATATATATCCCACATGCACACACACGGTATGTATAGGCCTATATATATTTATATAGACAGACTACACTACTACTACTACGTGTTCCATATTTCATCCAGAACGCTCACCGCTCAGCAGTGACGGACGGCCCAGGCTTCGCGGAGCGAGATAACGCCCGAGGCTGGCTTATATACGACGAGTGACGGGGACCAGAGGGGCCTTACATATACCAACTATATGTGGTTGTTTTCGTCGACTATAAAACGAAGACGAAAAATGTTCGTCGACGACCTTTTTTCACTGACAAAAACGAAAGGAAACTAAATGACAACTATAAGCTACGACGACTAAAACTGAGACTAAATATACTGACAATTTCGTCGACAGATAAAAACTAGACTAAAATGTTAGGAAGGGACTATAGTGGACAAGAGATCCAGTATAAGTCATTTAACACTTGGTTGCATGCTGAAAATAGCTGATCAAGCTCACTGCGACGCGTTGTGAGCTTGTAGATCAGCTATTTTCAGCAAGTGTAAAAACACTCATTACGACGGCATCAAAATACATTTTAGTCGACTAAATCAACTGTAGATTTAGTCGACTAAAATCTTATGACATTTAGTCGACTAAAACTAGACTAACACTGAGACATTTCCAGGTGACTAAAATGTGACTAAAACTAAATGAAGTTCCAGTCCGAAGACTATATGACTAAACTAAAATAGAAATTTGCTGCCAAAAACAACACTGCATACCAAGCCCGTACGCACGCACGCACGCACGCACGCACGCACGCACGCACGCACGCACGCACGCACGCACGACAGACATTCAGCAGTGGCGGGGGGGGGGGGGAAAGTAGTCGCATCTTTTACTTACTAAGTAAAACTGTCAGTGCTTCAATGTATGAAGTATACTCTGTTACAATTAAGTAAAAGTCTGCAATTCAAAATATTTACAAAAGCATTGGTATATCAAAACGTATAAAGTATTATCACGATGCAGAGTCTCGTTTCACAAGGTGTCAAATGTGTTTAAAAAAAAAACCTTTTTGACGCATCGTGAGCTTGTAGATCGGCTATTTTCAAATGGCCGCAATGTATATATAGGGATGACGTGGTTAATTTTTTTGTCTTGCGTAATTATAATCAGAATCTACAAAGTAACTAGTAACTAAAGTATTCAAATAATTGTAGTGGAGTAAAAGTACAATATTTTCTTCTGAGATGTAGTGGAGTAGAGTACAAAAAAAAAAGAAAGAAAATACTGAAAATTGGAGAAAATAAAATACACCTCCAAATTGTATTTAAGTACTTTTACTTGAATGTACTTGATTACTTCACGCCAGTGCACGCACAGACCATCACTCAAAGCCGTTGAGATTTCCCCCCTGCTCTGCCATGAAGAATGTTGTTTTAGTCTGTCTGATGGCTTCGTAGATAATCGATGGCTGGTCGTTGGACCAAAACAGACCTCAGTGTATTTACAACAACCATATATTGTTTGTTTATTTTCTCCATACCAAAGAACAAAGACGATAGCATCTCCCTTCTGGTCGGAACATTGCATTGTGCTAATATTGTCTTCTTCCTGCACCCACCCACCCACCCACCCATCCATCCATCCATCCATCCACCCAACCACCCACCCATCCATCCATCCACCCATCCACCCACCCATCCACCCATCCACCCATCCATCCATCCATCCACCCACCCATCCACCCATCCATCCATCCATCCACCCATCCAACCATCCACCCATCCACCCATCCATCCATCCACCCACGCAGCCATCCATCCATCCCTCCACCCATCCATCCAGCCATCCATCCATCCCTCCACCCATCCATCCATCCACCCACCCACCCACCCATCCATCCATCCATCCATCCATCCATCCATCCATCCATCCATCCATCCACCCATCATGCTGCCATGCACTGGAACCCATCACAGATCTATCAGTCATGGTGGAACCCATCACAGATCTCAGATCAGTCATGGCCCCAGCCTAAACCTGCCAGCCCCCTATAAGGTAAACACCCCGTCCCACATGGACTGGTCCCAGGCCATGAAACTATACAACCTAATGTCCTCCACGTGCATTTCACAACACTCAAACACCCACGACACAACACTCAAACACCACGACACAACACTCAAACACCCACGACACAACACTCAAACACCACGACACAACACACAACCACCACGACACAACACTCAAACACCACGACACAACACTCAAACACCACGACACAACACTCAAACACCACGACACAACACACAAACACCACGACACAACACTCAAACACCACGACACAACACTCAAACACCACGACACAACACTCAAACACCACGACACAACACACAAACACCACGACACAACACTCAAACACCACGACACAACACTCAAACACCACGACACAACACTCAAACACCACGACACAACACACAAACACCACGACACAACACACAACCACCACGACACAACACTCAAACACCACGACACAACACTCAAACACCACGACACAACACTCAAACACCCACGACACAACACTCAAACACCACGACACAACACTCAAACACCACGACACAACACTCAAACACCACGACACAACACTCAAACACCACGACACAACACTCAAACACCACGACACAACACTCAAACACCACGACACAACACTCAAACACCATGACACAACACTCAAACACCACGACACAACACTCAAACACCACGACACAACACTCAAACACCACGACACAACACTCAAACACCACGACACAACACTCAAACACCACGACACAACACACAAACACCCACGACACAACACTCAAACACCACGACACAACACTCAAACACCACGACACAACACTCAAACACCACGACACAACACTCAAACACCCACGACACAACACTCAAACACCACGACACAACACTCAAACACCACGACACAACACTCAAACACCACGACACAACACTCAAACACCACGACACAACACTCAAACACCACGACACAACACTCAAACACCACGACACAACCACCACGACACAACACTCAAACACCACGACACAACCACCACGACACAACACTCAAACACCACGACACAACACACAAACACCCACGACACAACACTCAAACACCACGACACAACACACAAACACCACAACACTCAAACACCACGACACAACACTCAAACACCACGACACAACACTCAAACACCACGACACAACACTCAAACACCACGACACAACACTCAAACACCACGACACAACACTCAAACACCCACGACACAACACTCAAACACCACGACACAACACTCAAACACCACGACACAACACTCAAACACCACGACACAACACTCAAACACCACGACACAACACTCAAACACCACGACACAACACTCAAACACCACGACACAACCACCACGACACAACACTCAAACACCACGACACAACCACCACGACACAACACTCAAACACCACGACACAACACACAAACACCCACGACACAACACTCAAACACCACGACACAACACACAAACACCACAACACTCAAACACCACGACACAACACTCAAACACCACGACACAACACTCAAACACCACGACACAACACTCAAACACCACGACACAACACTCAAACACCACGACACAACACTCAAACACCCACGACACAACACTCAAACACCACGACACAACACTCAAACACCACGACGCAACACACAAACACAAAAACAAATGAAAGGAAACATCAAGGCGGCATCCGTCGGCCATTATTGTCACATGTCTGTCGCGGCGCACGTTCCCACATGTTGTAGGCTATACTTGTATAAGAAGATGGCCAACCACAGGAACTCACTATAGTCTAAAGAAGAAACCTCACGGTATTCCAACGTGCAAAGACCCTGCTGTCTCACAGTCACAGCCCCCCCTCTAAAAAACCCTGCTGTCTCACAGTCACAGCCCCCCCCCCTCTAAAAAACCCTGCTGTCTCACAGTCACAGCCCCCCCCCCCTCTAAAAAACCCTGCTGTCTCACAGTCACAGCCCCCCCCCCCTCTAAAAAACCCTGCTTTCTCACAGTCACAGCCCCCTCTAAAAAACCCACCGGGGCCTCATATATTCTAACCGCCTCTCGCTCCCTCACTCGCTCGCTCAGGCCTCCAGAGTGAGGGAGGGGAGTTCACCGCACGCACGCACGCACGCACGCACGCACGCGCGCACGCACGCGCGCACGCACAGCGGAACATCACAATAAACTTCGCCCCGAACCCTGGTCCGCGGCCAAGCCTCAGATATTTCGCTTTTTGTCGACAAGACACTTTTCATTCCAGAACTTCCCCTCGCTGAACCCCCTCCCCCTCCCCACCACCACCACCACCACTCCCCACCCCTCTCTCTCTCTCTCTCACTCTCAAACTATTCATCCCCATGTGCACGGCGCTCATGGACTCATGCATAATGAATTCCTGGACGGGGAATCCGTCCCGGTGCAGATGTTCAGCTGGATGGATGGACGTCCACTCCTCCTCCTCCTCCTCCTCCCCCTCGTTGCCGCTACACGGGTCCACACTCCCTTTCTAACCCATTCTGACCTGAGATCAGATTCTAAAAAAAAATTCTTCTACAATAATAAATCCTGACAGTTTTCCATTCTGACCCGAGATCAGATTCTATAAAAAAAATGTCTTCTATACGTCAGTCGCTCTTCGATTTTTCAACACAAAAAAAAAAGAATAGCAGACCTACAGTACAAGCTCGTAGCGCACCATTCGGTGGCGCGCTATGAGCTTGTAGATCTGCGACATGATGCTAACACCAAAATGGGATCCCCGGCCCAAAATGGGTTAACACACACACACACACGCACACGCACGCGCACACACGCACACATATGGAAGCGTTTATGTCCAGCAGGGGAGAGAAAAAAAGAAACGTCTTTTTTTTTTTGGGGGGGGGGGGGGGGGGGGAGTGAGCCACTTGAGGCCACAGGATCGCATGAGGAATGGAGGGGGAGGGGGGGGGGGGAAGCTGCATTTCTTTCACACTCGCTGCACCGAAATGATGGAATGATCTGCTCGTAAAAACTAAAAAGACCCTCTGACAACATCCTTCTGCTCACATGTGTTACGCATTAACCCGTCAAGACCGGGAAAGCGTCCGGCCGTGTCACTTTATGGATTTTTGTTGTTTGTTGCTATCCACACTTTTCCTGGGCTAGTGTGTGCTGCTCCAGTTCCTGTCGATTTGATCCAATGAAAGCCAATGAAACCGGTCAGATGACCAATGATATCCAATGAAATTAACAGGAACTGGAGCACACACACACACACACACACACACACACACACACACACACAGCCCAGGAAAAGTGTGGATAAAGTGCATTATTTTATTTTTATGTTGGCTATTCGGGGAAGAAAATAGCATGATCAACAAGCTCTGTATAGAGCTATCTTTGATAGCGGATCTACACAGAGCTTCTGCAAATCTTTGGATATATATTTTTTTAAAGCACTTTAATCTTTGCTTCGTCTGGGGGTCCCTGGGACAAAATAGTTTGAGACGGCACGGCCAAATACATATATTTTTTAGGGGGGGGGGGGGGCTTGACATTGAGGTGTGAGCACTACTGGGACATAGAAACATACATTTAAGTTTCTTCAGAAAACACCGTATTTGGAAGACATTTTGTAGAGGCCTAAATGGGTCCATTTTTGGGGCGGGAACCCCTTTTTGGTGTTATGCATTATGTTATGCTTTAGCTATATTGAGAAATAGCAGATCTACAAGCTCATAGCGCGCTACGAGCTTGTATAGGTCTGCTATTTTTAGGAAAAAGAACGACTGACATGGAAACATATAGCTTTTTCAGAAAACTCATGTCAGGGGATTTAGAAGACATTTTTTTAGAATCTGATCTCAGGTCAGAATGGGTTAAAAAGCCCCATCCACTTTCTCCATGGACCTCCAAGCTCTCCGGCGCTCCCCCACCTGGTATATGCGCTCATCCGTGTGCATCTCCACCGCGGCGAACATGAAAAATGTCTCTCTCTCTCTCCCCCCGGCTCCTTAGAATGCCCCCTTTTTCCTTCTTATCGCATCCAAAATGGACGACGAAAAGAAAGGAATTTTGACACTTATAACCTCTCCATCTCAGCACTGCTCCCTGTCACTGCAGAGACAGAGAGACAGAGAGACAGGAAGGAAAGAAAAGGAAAGGTCCTTTTTTTCCCCGCCCTCTTTTCCACAGTCAGGGGAGTTATGGTTATATAACTTGGATTAAATCACCGCTATCTCTTACAATTCACAATTTAGACGTTTAGCAGACGCTCTTGAGTGTCTTGAGAGTAAATATATGGCATGATGATAACCCCGGGGGCCAACATTTACGACATGGTAAATAAATAACTGCCCCGACTGCTGTAAAAAAGTCTTCCGGTCTGCTGTTGTTCACCTTCCGGCTCGCCAGTTGCGTTATCCAGTTACAGTGCAATTACAGTACTGTGATCTTAGCGTATAGTGTCAGTCGGCTAATTTACCCAAACCACAAGAGTGTGTGTGATTCTACTCGCCTTGATCTCATTCTGACCTCGGACACAAATCCAGAATCTCCAAGAAAGGTGTTATTTGGGTGGCGGGCTTATATAGCGATAATCTTTATGATTTTCTGTACCCGCAAAAACAAAAGCAAAAGCAAAAACAAAAGTCAGGCTGTCACAAAACAGTCATATCTATGGGGACCTCAAAACCTACTCTAGCGAGGCCTTTAAAGGACCTCTTCGCCACTTTTCAACCTATCTTCATATAATAGGTCCTTACTAATAATCACGAATAATCTTTCTACTCAGTCCGTGTCTCATAGGAGGGCTGTGGGCAGTTTAGAAACCGTCTTCCAGTGATCAACATCATCAATATTTAGATTTTCGTTATCGTGAGAACGATGGCTTCCATTTTCGCATTGCAACTTTTCAGGACTAGAAAGCCTGCAGTTTTTATTAGCTTGTATTCCCCATCGATGATGCCACTGGAAGACGGTTTCTGAACTGCCCACAGCCCTCCTATATGATACACAGACAGAGTAGAAAAGAATTGCACAATTCTTTCATGATTATTAGTGAGGATCTATTATATGAAGATAGGTTGAAAAGTGGTGAAGTGGTCCTTTAATCTTGAACTGGAGAGTCTGGATTGGTCCGATGAGCTCAGGAGCTCACTAGTCGAAGAAGAAGCATGGCTTGGCTTCAAAAGCAAATTGACATCAGTACTAAACAACATGTGGCTCCTCTGAGAACCATCGGGGTCAAAACCCGCTCGGAGCCATGGATGAACTGATTCGGACATACAGTACTGTACTGTACTGTAATGTACTGACTGCAATGAAAGACAGAGACCGAAAAATGCTCTGAACTTCTTAAATGCAAGTCCAAGCTAGGCAAGCGCTTCGACAGTGATCATCTCCAAACCCAACTGGGCATCCTAAAAAAAAAAACAACGACACAAGCTAAGAAACAGTGTAACTACCACGACCAATTCTGCTAAAAGAAACTTTATCAATGATAAAGCCGAGGGAAACAAAAACAAGGGAGGTCTGTCTGGAAGCTATACTAAACAACCAGCTAGGCTGCGGTCAGAAAATAAAAAGTTTACAAACATGAACATCAAATCGAATGACACCCTCGTCACTGACAAGCTTGATGCAGCCAACCACTTAAACATCTTCTTTACAAACATTGCAACAACGCTGGTTAACAAACCGCGCCCTCCCACTCTGGGCGTTTTGGTGTATATAGAGCACATCAAAGCCTTCTGCAAAAACCTATAGGTGAAGATTATTTTATTTGATGCACGGTAACAACTGAGGAGGTACTGTATATACTTAAAAGACTGAGTTTGTAAATCTGCTATTTTCCAATAGGTAAAAGTATAACATAATGCTTAAAACACCAAAAAGGCGGTTCCCGTCATGAATGGCTTGTTGTATACATATCAGTTTTGACTGTTTACACATCAGTTCCTCCAGTGTTTACATGTCAGCTGACGAACGCATGGTCTTGACCCAAAACAAGGCCGTAAAGTTTATTCAAACTTTATTTCCCCCCCCCCCATCCTTTTTTTGTGTGGGTTTTTTTTTTTCTTCCAGATCGTGAAAATGAAATAGAGGCAGAAAGTATACTGCGCCAGCTGGGTCCCTCTCTCTACAGCCAAACTGTCTTATACTGTTAGCATTAGCCCATCCTGAACGGGAACCCATTTTGGTGTTATAGCATCATGTCATGCTTTAGCTATTGAAAAATAGCAGACCTACAAGCTCATAGCGCGCCACCGAGTGGCGCGCTACGAGCTTGTATAGGTCTGCTATTTTTGAAAAATCGTAGAACGACTGACATTTTTAGAATCTGATCTCAGGTCAGAATGGGTTTAATCAGACCTATAGTGTGTGTCCAGTGGAAACCTCGTATGAATCTGATCTCAGGTCAGAATGGGTTAACTCATACAGGACGGCAAACCCCTTTTGGTGTTTTAAGAAATTATATGCCATACTTTATAGCTATCGAAAAATAGCAGATCTACAAGCTCAAGCTTGTAGGTCTGAAAATGCGGTTGAATATATTGGGTGCATCTCTCTCTCTCCCAGCGAACGTTTTTTAAGTGCAATCTTTGCTTCTGGGGGGGGGGGGGGGGTCACTGGAACCACATACTTTGAGATGAGGGTCTGTTTGAAAACTCATGATTCATAGTACAGGAGACATTTTGTATATAGCCACCGAGTGGCGCGCTTATACGAGCTTGTAGGTCTGCTATTTTTGAAAAAAATCGAAGAGCGACTGACACATAGAAGACTTTTTTTTTTTTTTAATCTGATCTCAGGTCAGAATGAAAAACCTGTCAGGATGTGTATAGAAGACATTTTTTTTTAGAATCTGATCTCAGGTCAGAATGGGTTAATGTATTCTCGGAGGCCTCTCCACACCCCGTTCCTTTTGGGTTGGGGTTTCTTGGCCCCAGCAGTGCACGCACAGCTGAGATGATGAACCCATAGCGGAGTGGAGTGCATGAGGAGGTGACTTGGACAGCTTTATCAGACCCCCTGAGCAATGACTGAGACCCCCCCCCCAGCCCAACCCATCAGCTTTACACAGTCAGGCACGTGCAGAGAGTGTTCTATAGAGAGGCAAGGGGGCTGAAATCCCAACATAGGGGGCACTTTTGCCCCAAAATAGCGACAAATCAGCTATTTTCAGAGCGCAAACCCTGCATGCGTTCTTTATCTACTGGAGATGCGGTTGTGTATATATATATATATATATATATATATATATATATATACGACATGGATTTCGAAACAAATTATAGTTCAATGCAAAAATGCCGCGTTCAAGTTCAGGAGTCTTTCGGAGAGAGAAAAGGGAAAAAAACGATTCTCCTGAATGCATGTCTTCCGGAGGAGTGCATGTGCATTTCTTTCACCATTAGTAATAAATGCTATATTTTGCAGACGGGGGAAAAGGGTCAGGGGCTCAAGCCCCCTTTCGACGTGTGCGCACGTCCCTATAGCTTTATCGTAACCACCTGAGTAATGACTGCAGACCCTCCCAGCCCAACCCAGCACAGCTGTATCGTAACCTCCTATATAGTCCTGAGTAATGAGACCCCAGCCCAACCCAGCACAGCACAGCAGAGCACAGGAAGCCTCCCTCATGCACTAGTATAGCACTCTCCCCTCCACAGTGGTTTAAAAAAAAATATATACTCAAATGTTTTTTTTACTTTAGGTGAAAGTAGATCAATACTGCACTCCCTTGCAGGTAAAAGTCCAGTATAGTCAAGCCTTACTTGACTTACTAAAATTGTATACTTATACAGTAAGTACAGTATAGTTACATTCCACCACAGTGAGTGTAGCAGCCTCTCCTCTCCCTCCAGGCTTTCGTCCTCCTCCTCTTCAACTCTCATCAGTCCCCTGGCCGGTCTCCATAACACTGGCCCCTGTCCAGTGGGGGCCCCTGGTCTCCATAACACTGGCCTCTGTCCAGTGGGGCCCCTGGTCTCCATAACACTGGCCCCTGTCCAGTGGGCCCCTGGTCTCCATAACACTGGCCCCTGTCCAGTGGGCCCCTGGTCTCCATAACACTGGCCCCTGTCCAGTGGGGCCCCTGGTCTCCATAACACTGGCCCCTGTCTAGTGGGGGCCCCTGGTCTCCATAACACTGGCCGCTGTCTAGTGGGCCCCTGGTCTCCATAACAGTGGCCTCTGTCCAGCGGGGGGCCCTGATCTCCATAACACTGGCCCCTGTCCAGTGGGCCCCTGGTCTCCATAACACTGGCCCCTGTCCAGTGGGCCCCTGGTCTCCATAAGACTGGCCCCTGTCCAGTGGGCCCCTGGTCTCCATAACACTGGCCCCTGTCTAGTGGGCCCCTGGTCTCCATAACACTGGCCCCTGTCCAGTGGGGCCCTGGTCTCCATAACACTGTCCCCTGTCCAGTGGGCCCCTGGTCTCCATAACACTGGCCCCTGTCCAGTGGGCCCCTGGTCTCCATAACACTGGCCCCTGTCCAGCGGGGCCCCTGGTCTCCATAACACTGGCTCCTGTCCAGCAGGCCCCTGGTCTCCATAACACTGGCCCCTGTCCAGCGGGGGGCCCCTGGTCTCCATAACACTGGCCCCTGTCCAGCGGGCCCAACTGTTCCTCAGAAGAACCTGTTGAGTGTGGATCTGATATCGTTGCACATCTGGTCTAGCATGCCTGATGTGATGTCACAGTCACACCCATGCTTAGTGGAAAAAGCAGAGGTGGATATATGAGAGTATTGTGTTGCAGCGTGCAGACTCAGCCCTGCAGCTCGTCCACCCATCTGCCATCCCCACCATGTGCTGTCTTCAACAAGGGGGTCCTCAGAGTGACTATACAAGGTGGTCCGTCAATTGTTTGTGGGATGTGGAATCTACAAGCTCCGAGGTGTCATGAGTGGGATCTATCTATCTATCTATCTATCTATCTATCTATCTATCTATCTATCTATCTATCTGTCTATCTGTCTATCTGTCTAAGTTTAATGTGCAACACATACTTTTATTATTATTATTATTATTATTATCATTATCTTTCTCTAAGCTAAGGAGTCCTTGGGCTGAAAAAACGAAATACAGTTAAAAAAAAACCCATTTCTGATCTAAATAATGAATGCAATAAATACAAAACGTATAAGAAATTCCACAAATTAGAAAACAAATGTTTGCAGTATATAGTATAGTACGGTATATAAGTATAGTATAGCGTTTTGATACTTTCACTATAGTTTTATTGGGTCCTCCCCCGGGGGGAGACATATTATACTGTACATGTATCAATTCTTTTTCTTTTGGTCGCTATAAAAACCGATCTAGGTCAATGCATTCCTCCTGTCCGACGTCCACTCTCCTCCTCCCATCCACAGCTGTGTATGTTGGCCCACCATCCATCCATCCATCCATCCATCCCCTCCACACACAGTCTTGGGGAGGTGGGTGGGGCGTATAGTAATTACACAATGCCGTTAAAAAACAAATAACACTCGGTTATTATATAGCCGTCTGCTGGATTGGATTACACTGATGGGGCTGGTGGGCCAACTCCACCATGGCTGGGCTCTCTCTCTCTCTCTCTCTCTCTCTCTCTCTCTCTCTCTCTCTCTCGCTCGCTCAGAATATTTGCCATTAAATGTCTTCTCTATAGCCTCCGGTACCGTTTGCCAAGCGGAGAAAGAAAATACCATCTGCACATTCTGCTGCAGCCATCTCTCTGGATGTAATGGAAGGCGGAAAGCTGCAAATCATTGTTTAACCAATTTAGACCTGCATGAGGATAGATTCTATAACAAATGCCTTCTATAAATCCATGACAGTTTTCTGAAAAAAAACTCATGTTGTCAGTGGGGTGATCAATCAAACATTTTCGTCAAGGACCCCACAAATTATATGTAATTGGCCGCCGCCGACCCCCCCCATTTGAAAATATGTTGTGCCAGGAAGCAAAGATTTGAGTTAAAAATGTTCGCGATTTTTCAAAAAATAGCAGACCTATAGCAGCGCGCTACGAGCTTGTAGGTCTGCTATTTTTGAAAAATCGAAGAACGACTGACATTTTTTAGAATCTGATCTCAGGTCAGAATGGGTTAATCAGACCAGTGTGTGTCCAGTGGGAAAACCTCGTATGAATCTGATCTCGGGTCAGAATGGGTTAAAAACGCCAAAAGGGGGGGGGGGGGGGGGTTCCCGCCCAGAGTGGGTTTATAAGGGGTCTGCGATCGACTCACACAGGGCTGTGTTATGTGATGTTTTTAAAGCCCCAGCCACAGCTGCGTGGTAAACCTTGCAGGCTAGCTCTCTGACAGATAAATAAAAACAGTTTAGGGTTTTGGGCTTGTTGTGTCATATTGTTACACTCTTGGCATCCCGGTGGTGAGCGCAACAAACCATGTGCAACCCAGATTCGGCACAAACAAGGGAGTAGATTATTTTAGCTCCTATGCCACCAAAATGTGGAACGCCCTACCAACAGTCATTAAGACATGTGAATCCCTTGACTCCTTCAAAACCGCTCTCAAAGGGCACCTACGGACGGCTGCAATTCGAAACGGCCCCCGTAAAATCGGAATCCCCCCCCCCTTTTTCCCCTCACTGTATATGTATCTTTTCCCTTTTTGCTTCCTATATGATGAATTCTTGTTCTGTTCTTTAGCTACATAGAAGTGTCTATTTGTATGTCTCTAAATGTTTTGATGAATTGAACAATGTGGACCCATGTTGTAAACAAGTGTAATGCCTAATTGGGTCGTCCACTCACAGTTAACAGTCTTTGTATTGAGTCTGTGCTTGAAATGTACTGTAATTCTGCAAACTGTTAATAAATATTTCAATCAATCAATCAAAAAAGCGCTAGAGTCCCGAGCTGAATCAGACTGCTCCGTAAAATACAAAAAAGTAAAAAAGTGCATTTACTCACAAACTCACAAACTCCCACCGTACCTTCGACAGGCAGCCTCTGTAGACATTTTTAAAGCACACAGCTCAAGAGCCACTTCTACACTCTTGCTTTTAATTGATCTTGTTATTCATGTCCTCACTGTGTTGCATTACTGCTATTATTGGTTTTATGTTTATGCCTTCTTTCTTTCTGCATTGCTCTGTAAAACAGCTGCATTTCACGTCATGAAAGGTGCTATTCAAATAAAGTTTTATTATTATTATTATTATTATTATTTAGGCCATTTGAAAATAGCCGATCTGCAAGCTCACAATGCGTCGCGTCACACACATTTGTATACATTTGAAAACTTGTGAAATGTAAATGATACAATATACAATATGTGTTATTATACAATGATTTGTACTTTTACTCAAGTACATTTTGAATGCAGGACTTTTACTTGTACAAGAGTACTTCTATACATGCAGAAGTATAGACTATTGATAACCAAATATATTTTTAGGTTTGAATGATGTTTAGGACAAGAAACATTTTCCTGGGGGTTTTTATGTGTGTAATATTTCTTTTTCATATATTTCAGTCATGACTCATGACGGCCTCACTTCCTTCCTGGACTACAAAGTCACACCTCCACACAGCCCCCCCCCCCCCCCCCCACCCCCCTCTCCACAAGGAGGGGAAAGTGCACTAAAGCATTGTGGGCATTGTAGGAATTCAGCAATCCAGTCAAAAACCCTATAGTCAAACACGGAGACTTCATTTTCGTGGCCATAATGGGGTGCAAGTTTCAAATTAATGAAGTGCTATACTACAAATAATCTAAAAATCTACTACAAATACTATTAGCATTGAGTTTCTCCCAGCGGTAAAATGTCCCTTTAAGTATCTGAGTACTTTCTCTACCTCTATCTGTCTGATACTGTACAAAGTGTACATGGTCCATTGTGAATTTGTGATTGGATGATCATGGCATTCCGCCATCTTTTATGCAACACATAATCAACGACATGCCCCGAGTGGTTATCAGAAGGTAATGAACGGGTCGAGACTAAATATCAAGGTTGAAGGATCTTTATACCCATTCAAAACGGGAACCCCCTGTTGGTGTTTTGATGTTATACTTTAGCTATTAAAGCAGATCTACAAGCTCATAGCGCGGCACCGAGTGCTGCGCTATACGAGCTTGTAGATCTGCTATTTCTTGAAAAATCCTGAATATGTGGGGGAAAAATGTGGAATATATATTCTTTCAAAAAAAAAAAAAAACCTGACAGACAGACAGACAGACAGACAGGCAGGCAGGCAGGCAGGCAGGCAGGCAGGCAGGCAGGCAGGCAGGCAGGCAGGCAGGCAGGCAGGCAGGCAGGCAGGCAGGCAGGCAGGCAGGCAGGCAGGCAGGCAGGCAGGCAGGCAGGCAGGCAGGCAGGCAGGCAGGCAGGCAGGCAGGCAGGCAGGCAGGCAGGCAGGCAGGCAGGCAGGCAGGCAGGCAGGCAGGCAGGCAGGCAGGCAGGCAGGCAGGCAGGCAGGCAGGCAGGCAGGCAGGCAGGCAGGCAGGCAGGCAGGCAGGCAGGCAGGCAGGCAGGCAGGCAGGCAGGCAGGCAGGCAGGCAGGCAGGCAGGCAGGCAGGCAGGCAGGCAGGCAGGCAGGCAGGCAGGCAGGCAGGCAGGCAGGCAGGCAGGCAGGCAGGCAGGCAGGCAGGCAGGCAGGCAGGCAGGCAGGCAGGCAGGCAGGCAGGCAGGCAGGCAGGCAGGCAGGCAGGCAGGCAGGCAGGCAGGCAGGCAGGCAGGCAGGCAGGCAGGCAGGCAGGCAGGCAGGCAGGCAGGCAGGCAGGCAGGCAGGCAGGCAGGCAGGCAGGCAGGCAGGCAGGCAGGCAGGCAGGCAGGCAGGCAGGCAGGCAGGCAGGCAGGCAGGCAGGCAGGCAGGCAGGCAGGCAGGCAGGCAGGCAGGCAGGCAGGCAGGCAGGCAGGCAGGCAGGCAGGCAGGCAGGCAGGCAGGCAGGCAGGCAGGCAGGCAGGCAGGCAGGCAGGCAGGCAGGCAGGCAGGCAGGCAGGCAGGCAGGCAGGCAGGCAGGCAGGCAGGCAGGCAGGCAGGCAGGCAGGCAGGCAGGCAGGCAGGCAGGCAGGCAGGCAGGCAGGCAGGCAGGCAGGCAGGCAGGCAGGCAGGCAGGCAGGCAGGCAGGCAGGCAGGCAGGCAGGCAGGCAGGCAGGCAGGCAGGCAGGCAGGCAGGCAGGCAGGCAGGCAGGCAGGCAGGCAGGCAGGCAGGCAGGCAGGCAGGCAGGCAGGCAGGCAGGCAGGCAGGCAGGCAGGCAGGCAGGCAGGCAGGCAGGCAGGCAGGCAGGCAGGCAGGCAGGCAGGCAGGCAGGCAGGCAGGCAGGCAGGCAGGCAGGCAGGCAGGCAGGCAGGCAGGCAGGCAGGCAGGCAGGCAGGCAGGCAGGCAGGCAGGCAGGCAGGCAGGCAGGCAGGCAGGCAGGCAGGCAGGCAGGCAGGCAGGCAGGCAGGCAGGCAGGCAGGCAGGCAGGCAGGCAGGCAGGCAGGCAGGCAGGCAGGCAGGCAGGCAGGCAGGCAGGCAGGCAGGCAGGCAGGCAGGCAGGCAGGCAGGCAGGCAGGCAGGCAGGCAGGCAGGCAGGCAGGCAGGCAGGCAGGCAGGCAGGCAGGCAGGCAGGCAGGCAGGCAGGCAGGCAGGCAGGCAGGCAGGCAGGCAGGCAGGCAGGCAGGCAGGCAGGCAGGCAGGCAGGCAGGCAGGCAGGCAGGCAGGCAGGCAGGCAGGCAGGCAGGCAGGCAGGCAGGCAGGCAGGCAGGCAGGCAGGCAGGCAGGCAGGCAGGCAGGCAGGCAGGCAGGCAGGCAGGCAGGCAGGCAGGCAGGCAGGCAGGCAGGCAGGCAGGCAGGCAGGCAGGCAGGCAGGCAGGCAGGCAGGCAGGCAGGCAGGCAGGCAGGCAGGCAGGCAGGCAGGCAGGCAGGCAGGCAGGCAGGCAGGCAGGCAGGCAGGCAGGCAGGCAGGCAGGCAGGCAGGCAGGCAGGCAGGCAGGCAGGCAGGCAGGCAGGCAGGCAGGCAGGCAGGCAGGCAGGCAGGCAGGCAGGCAGGCAGGCAGGCAGGCAGGCAGGCAGGCAGGCAGGCAGGCAGGCAGGCAGGCAGGCAGGCAGACGGGAGCCGTTCCGCATCGTATAACCAATGAAGTCATTAGAATATGAACTGGATATGAACTTGTCTTTTCTGAAGGATGATTGATGGTATTTCTGGCACGGCAGTCGGATCACCCATCAGCTCTTCTCTTCTCTTCCCTCCCACCCAGCCCCCCCACCCAACACCCCCCCCCCCCCCTCCTCCTCCTCCTCCTCCTCCAGTGTTGATTTTGTAATTGTTGATTTTGTATGACATTTAGTCGACTAAAACTAGACTAACACTAAAACAGTCCAGGTGACTAAAATGTGACTAAAACTAAATGAAATCTGTTCAAAAGACTATGACAAGAAACTAAAATCTGCTGTCAAAAATAACACTGTCCTCCTCCTCCTCCCACCCCCCTATATGTCCAGCTTTGAGCATTGACACACGCACGCACGCACACATGTACACTGTACACATGCGCGCGCACACACACACACACACACACACACACACACACACACACACACACACACACACACACACACACACACACACACACACAACATTTTTCATAATATATTAAATCAATTAGTAAATTATTAGTATCAGTAAATTACTAATATTACAATATTGTAGTGCAGGTAGATTGTAGTGGAGTCTACGTAAAAAAACAAAGCCATACAGAGTATATACACGTATACGATTGTATACACGTACAGTTACTTGACCGTTTTGACACCGTACTGCTCCTCAGACATGCAGGCCCCATGTTGCATGTTAACGTGAGAGGAGATGCTATCTCTTAAACTATATAGGCGCCATCATCCGTCAGCCTGACACATGACGACGATTGTTCTATAACCTCGTTAAGTCATTCTGTGGTTGTGAGATAGTCGTGTTCTCAACACCGAGGAATAAGTGTACGTATGAGTGAAGAACATGAAATGAGACAATTAGAGCTATATACTTGCTTTGCGGTGTGTCTTCGAGTGCTTTCCCTGCTATACGGTATATGCTATATACGTGCAGCTGCGAGTATATGCATGTCATCGAGTGACTCGGATTTAGTATTATTTATTCAGCCTAAACTAAACTGTTAGCGGATTACATTTTGTGTGCTTTGGAAAAATGATCCGTTAATTTTGTTTGCAACAGATGCTTGTCAAACAAGTCTACGAATCCCTGCTTTTCTTCTCTCTCTCTGTCTTAAAACTTTAAGGTCCTTGGCTTTATAAAAACATTGAGGATCCCTGCTCTGTGCGATATGAGTGCATGCGTGTGTGCGTGTGAGAGAGACATGAGAGGGACAGTCATGACAGCAGCATGCACACGTAAATCTTCAATTATAGGGGACATACATTCTGTATTATTATCGCTAAGCGTATTAAAAATGCGTGCGTGCGTGCCTGCGTGCGTGCGCGTGCTCGTGGTGCAGACAGCTGTGTGAGAAACTGCAAGCCAGCGACACATTTTCAGCGGCATTATAGTTGCACAGAGGCTGCATGGCATGCTGGGAGATTTAATCCTTCAGTGGGTATAGAAATCAATTTGCCGTTCCTTCCTATATATTGCCTCCCTGGATCAAAGCTCATATGGGCCATATGGCACATGGCCGTGGTCACTGCAGCCTGGCACTAGTGGACACATAGTTTTGTGTTTTCATACAGTTTTTTGTCACATTTTCAGTCATGTAAAACGTCTTAGTGTTAGTCTAGTTTTAGTCAAATAAATATCATAAGATTTTAGTCGACTACAGTTGATTTAGTCTTTGATGCCGTCCTATATGTAATGGCTGATTTTACACTTGCTGAAAATAGACGATCTACAGACTTTTTCACTTTTTTCCCCAAGTGAAAAATGACTTACACTGGATCTCTTGTCCACAAGTCCATTCCTAACACAAATAAAAACTAGTCTAGTTTTTATTTGTTGACGAAATTGTCAGTATATTTAGTCTTATAGTCATCATTAGCTTATAGTTTTCATTTAGTTTTCGTCAGCGAAAAAAGGTGGTCGACTGCAGTGACAACAGTGACCACTTGGTGGTCCAACAGACGCTGTATCCTTACTCGGACACAGGGACAGACATAATGGACACACATTCCCCCGTTTCCAGACCCAAGCGGAAAACGGTTTTGCGCAGCGCGGACAGAAGAAGCTTGTGCTGCAGC
>NW_027666134.1:25000-27500 GCF_963924005.1 Protomyctophum bolini
TATCTCTATCTCTCTCTCTCTCCACACTGTCACAGCTTGAGACTGGCTCGCTTCACTCCCCCCCCCCCCCCCCCCCCCCACACACACACACACACACACACACGCACACACACCCCTCCATCCACACTGCACCAATCGCTCTGCCGGAAGCTCAGTGTGATCCTATGAGAGCTGGAATGTATACACAGTGGCATTGCAGGGAGAAACGTTTCAGTTGTGTGTGTGTGTGTGGGGGGGGGGGGGGGGGGGGGTATACTCACATCTTTTTTTTACTTGAGTAAAAAGTATCCAATACTGGAATTGTATAGAAAGTCTAAATTCAGGCTTCGGCGGAAAAAAAGTGTTACTGTGTGTGTGTATACGTGGCCGTGTAATGTATTCACGTCGTTTTGTTTTGGGGCGGGAACCCCTTTTGGTGTTAGCGTCATGTAATGCCTTATAGCTATTGAAAAATAGCAGATCTACAAGCTCGTAGCGCGCCACCGAGTGGCGCGCTACGAGCTTGTAGGTCTGCTATTTTTGAAAAATCGAAAGAACGACCGACATAGAAACATGGCTTTGGTCAGGTTTGACTTGAATTATAGGCTACGGTCCCCCCTCCCATTTAATGGCATTTCTATCTCTGGGACCCCCAATGTATATATCATGTAAAATCAAAGTCAATTTAACTCTGAGAGTGTATACAAAATGGAACCCGTTATGGTCCATTTGGTTGGTTCCATGTTGTACACTCTCTGAGTTACAGACCCATAAGGGTCCAGTTGGTTACCTATTAACTATCAATTAGCTGCAGGGCCAGACCCCCTGGAACTCCCTCGAGGACCCCGATAGGGATCCCCACTTTGGGAACCACTGGTTTAACGGACTCGTGTCTTCGTCGAGCGCCATGGCCGTCCCATTCTCAAACATACAGTAACAGTACAGTACATACTACGTACATATACTCATCACATTCTGACGCTTGGGCACGTATACTGTATATATATATACAACTCCGGCGTTCACATGCTGACATAACACATAACTATACTGCGTGCATGTCGACCAAGGGGCCAGCTATAGGCACTCCAATGTTGAAGCGCTGCATGGGCCCTAGTGGTAAGAGGAAGGACTGCAGGCGGACCCGTGGGTTCTTGACGAGGAAACCCCCGTGCAAACCGAGCTGCTCAACGTTAAAGACCAGGCTGCACTTCCGCATTTGGACACCAAAATTTGGTGTCCAAATGCTGAATCGGCGAAAAAATGCGGAAATAGATGGTAGGCCTACTTCCGGCAGCCTTCCGGGTGCTTCAAAACGCCACTGAGCAACTTCCACTGACATGAATAGCGGAGGGGGGCGGAGCTTCGCGCCAGTTCAGTCTCTATCCTTTTAATACTCTATGGTGTCGACACAGAAACACAGAAAGTGTTGTCTGCGAGGGTCAGTGCCGTTCACACGGCACCCCCACCTCAACTTAACCCATTTTGACCTGGGAACGATTCCACAAAATGTCTTCTAAATCATTCCTGACATGCCCAAGATTATAATGTATAATTGGTCGCCGACCCCCGTCTGAAAATATGTCGTTCCAGGGACGGCCCCCCCAGAAGCGCAAAGATCTTTTGAGTTAAAAAAACGTTCGCTCTGAAAGAATATATAAAAGATTTGTGACGCATTTTCACGATTCATCAACAAAAAAAAAACAAACCTATACAAGCATGTAGCGCGGCCCCGCTATGAGCTTGTGTAGATCTGCTATTTTTCAATGGCTAAAGTATAACGTGATGTTTAAAACACCAAAAGGGGTTCCCGTTCAGAGTGGGTAAATCCTACGTACACCAAAGCTAAATGATTGACCATAACCCTATACACACCACATGCTGTGTGTCTGTGGAGTGATATCGTTGCCTATATAGACTTCAAAAGCAAACACGACTCATATAGCAACAACATGCTGAAAGTGGAGTAATCGTTGCCTAGACGTAACTATAGCAAACAGACAACGGCCAAGGCCCAAACTCTGCCTGTCAATCACATAGTTTTCATAAAATCCTCATACTCCTCATGAGTATACTTGGGTGGGGCCAAGAGGTGTTAAAAATGTAGGAATTCTCCCGAAAATCCTCATGGGGGCCCTGGCGTCCCCCCCCCCCCCCCATGCACAGACTCTATACGTCACTGTGTCAGTGTCATCTGTGGATGTTTATGAAGAGGAGCAAAATCGGTTATTATTACTGAATCTGAAGCTCGCAAAAATGCTCCCACAACGAGTCGACACACGCAAACAACAAGGCAGCCCTTTTTGGATCAGAGTCTGCATTCCAGGAATGCTATGTTCTTCAGAGCATGCAGTGCGACAAACACCGCCGTCGGGACTTTTTCCCACCGCAGATGTTCTCAAACCCGCCACCGATCCCTCCTCGAGGGTCAGAGCACCGTTATATATACAATAATTCCACTGGAGCTGAAATAAAACTGGTTTTCTGGGTGTGAAAGTGATTCACGGTGACTCGCAAGCGC
>NW_027666134.1:32500-37653 GCF_963924005.1 Protomyctophum bolini
TTAATAAATGGGACCATAATTTTCCCCCAAAAAATAGTATGACATTAGAAATTAGACTTTAAACTAGTGACTGGGAGCAGAAAGTATTCATGACCATGTTTATTAAGGTAATACAGTCTAGGTGAAGTTGGGCCAAAAATACATGGACTTCTATGGGCCTATGGGGGTTTTTCTGGGCCCAATGACAGCGCCACAACAGGCCATTATAATGAACTTTCAGGAAATCCCGATTCCCTTAGTGGCTTCACAAAATATCTGTCTGACTGCCCCCCTGGTAGCCAGCCTTCAGTCTGCCTGCCTGCCTGCCTGGGGCAATATGTATGGCAGAGGTCTGCAATGTCTGGTGTCTTCACAGATCTGAGAGTATATAGTGGTTGACCAACCAGGGCCCAGTATGCAGACATAGGGGGCGGGCTTACGAGGCTATTTAACCGATAAGACATATAGATGTATAGACGCCTCTTTCGGCTCTGGGGGGCGTCTGTGTATAATCAACATGGAGGCAACGCGGGAGGCGATGGCGGTGCGTGGTCGGATTGCATTAGCAAGCTTTCCAGAGGTTCCTTGAGAAGCATAATATAGAGGAGGAACGGAAGGGGGTGTTCGGTTGGCCAATCAGAGGCCGCGCGACTCCCTCATTTCCCAGCAGCACTTGCCTTCCGAGATCCCGCTTGAGTTCCTCCTCCCGTTAATTGGAGACATGTGTCTCCAATTAATGAACTGCATGCAGCGGCCAATGAGGCATCTATGTTTTCTAATATCCATGATTTAAAGGTAGAGTAAGTGATTTCACTCAAAAAACCTTAGGTTTCGTTTTTGGCTGTGGGACCTAAGCCTTCGTCCAATCAGGATAGAGAGTCAAAAACGAAACCTAAGGTTTTTTGACCCCCAGGGGACTTATATGGTCAGCACACTCTATAGTAGAGAGGATTATCACAACAAAACAAAAAAATAAGTGATATTTGAATTAAGTGAAATCACTTACTCTAACCTTTAACCAACCACCAGGGCAATATGTGTGTGATGTAGCGGGCTGCGCTGCTCTGATTGGTGGTATAGGCCTAACCAATAGAGTTTGTTTGATTTTTTTTGTAACCACCCCTTGGAACCAGACTTTCGTGATTTGTTTGAAAATGTTTGCCCATAATGACATTCTCAAAATAAGGATGCCACGTTGAAAGTGGTTATGTAAGTTAATGGTTGCATATATACTACCTGATGACCCGAATCCAGTGTTGTTTCCGTCGACTAAAACTAAGACGAAAAATGTTCGCTTCGACTACCTTTTTCCACTGACAAAAAAAGAAATGAAAACAAAATGAAAACTAAGCTTTGATGACTGAAACTAAGACTAAATATACTGTCGATTTTGTCAACAAAAATAAAAAAACTAAAATGTTAGGATGGGACTAATGGACAAGATATCCAGTTGTTCCAGTATAAGTAATTTTACACTGAAAATAGCCAATCTACAAGCTCACAATGCGCAATTAGGACAGGATCAAGGCCCGCCAAAATACATTTTAGTCGACTAAATCCACTGTATAGATTCAGTCGACAAAAAGTCGTATATTTAGTCGACTAAAACTAGACTATAAACACTAAAACATTCCAGGCGACAAGTTCATTCTATCGGATTCTATATCACTTATTGGTTCAAACCAAATCCCTCCATCATCAACTATATACCTCGTGTTTCTTTCATTTCTCATTCAGAACCCATTCACACAGAGACAGCAATTTTGTGAAACCAGCAATGCCACCGTGTGTGTGTGTGTGTGTGTGTGTGTGTGTGTATGCGTGCTTGTATGCGTGCTTGTGTGTACGTGTGTGTCTGTGTGTGTGTGTGTGTGTGTGTGTGTGTGTGTGTGTGTGTGTGTGTGTGTGTGTGTGTGTGTGTGTGTGTGTGTGTGTGTGTGTGCGAGCGTGCCCGTGTGCGCACGTGCCTGTGTGCGCGCGTGCTCAGGAGCGCTCGACTATACGAACCAATTCGACAGACTTTTCTGGTCTGAGGAGCCTGAGTTGCCGCCTCGCTCTCTCTCGCTCTCCGTCGAGGTGAGAATTCTCAAATCAATTTAGGTGCCGTGCTTTCCCCCTGCTCCCTGCACACAGAACGGATTAGCTCCTCTCCGTTTCCCCCTGCTCCTCCAGTGCCGCAGCTTACAGCCAGTTGTAATTTAAAAAAGCGTTTGGCGTAAATACCGCTTTTGTTGGGAGGCGCAATCAAACATTCATGAGGGAGAGAGAGAGAGAGGGATCTGGGGAGAAAGAACTGAATCTAGGTCATGGATGCAATGGCAGCCCTCCGAAAACCCTGCTTCACTGACGCACGCACGCACGCACGCACGCACGCACGCACGCACGCACGCACGCACGCACGCACGCACGCACGCACGCACGAACACGTGCGCACGCAGCTATGTCTCCCCCCTCCTTCCCTTTATCTCTCTCTCTCTCTCTCTCTCTCCATATACTGTACATATATACTGTATATCGATGCTGTCAGGCAGAAATATCTCATCTCCATATTGTAACTTTTGGTATTTTTCCGTAAATCAATGCTGAGCACAGGTGCTCATGCACTTTCAGCAACGCCACGGTCTGATGCTGTTGTACTGACCAGTACAACCACATTCTACTACTGTTGTACTGACCAGTACAACCACAGTCTGATACTGTTGTACTGACCAGTACAACCACAGTCTGATGCTGTTGTACTGACCAGTACAACCACAGTCTGATGCTGTTGTACTGACCAGTACAACCACAGTCTACTACTGTTGTACTGACCAGTACAACCACAGTCTGATGCTGTTGTACTGACCAGTACAACCACAGTCTGATGCTGTTGTACTGACCAGTACAACCACAGTCTGATGCTGTTGTACTGACCAGTACAACCACATTCTACTACTGTTGTACTGACCAGTACAACCACAGTCTAGTACTGTTGTACTGACCAGTACAACCACAGTCTACTACTGTTGTACTGACCAGTACAACCACAGTCTGATACTGTTGTACTGACCAGTACAACCACAGTCTGATACTGTTGTACTGACCAGTACAACCACAGTCTGATGCTGTTGTACTGACCGGTACAACCACAGTCTAGTACTGTTGTACTGACCAGTACAACCACAGTCTGATACTGTTGTACTGACCGGTACAACCACAGTCTAGTACTGTTGTACTGACCAGTACAACCACAGTCTACTACTGTTGTACTGACCAGTACAAGCACAGTCTGATGCTGTTGTACTGACCAGTACAACCACAGTCTACTACTGTTGTACTGACCAGTACAACCACAGTCTAGTACTGTTGTACTGACCAGTACAACCACAGTCTGATACTGTTGTACTGACCAGTACAACCACAGTCTGATGCTGTTGTACTGACCAGTACAACCACAGTCTACTACTGTTGTACTGACCGGTACAACCACAGTCTAGTACTGTTGTACTGACCAGTACAACCACAGTCTGATACTGTTGTACTGACCGGTACAACCACAGTCTAGTACTGTTGTACTGACCAGTACAACCACAGTCTACTACTGTTGTACTGACCAGTACAAGCACAGTCTGATGCTGTTGTACTGACCAGTACAACCACAGTCTACAACTGTTGTACTGACCAGTACAACCACAGTCTACTACTGTTGTACTGACCAGTACAACCACAGTCTGATACTGTAGGCCACTATAAGCATCTCCACTGGAGCAGTTGGGGGTTCAGTGCCTTGCTCAAGGGCACTTCAGCAGAGATAACATTGATTTTTACAATATAAATCGGGGGTCCCAGAGATAGAAATGCCATTAAGGTCTGTAGCCTATATAATGCATGTCAAACTGGGTTGAAATTAAACGGGTTGAGAATCACTGCTAGAGCCAGTATCCCTGGCAAATCTTTTCAAATGGGGGGTCCGCGGGACAATTAGTGTAAATGTACAGTATGTATAGGGCTGAAGTGTAAATGTACAGTATATGTATATAGGGCTGAAGTGGGAAATGTAGGCTATATGTTTTGTAATAATAATCAAAATCTATACAAAGTAACTATACTGTAAGTTTTCAAATCATTGTAGCGGAGTAAAAGTATACCGAAAATTGGAAATCACTCAAAATTTGACTTAAGTACAGTATATATAGGCGTCTCAGCGTGGCCGTAATATACCGGCCATGCATGGCTGGCGCACACACACACACACACACACACACACGCACACGCACACACACACGCACACGCGCACACACGCGTGCACGCGCACACGCACATGCACACACAAACACACGCATACAGAGACACTAGCTCATGGTAACAGGCCTCCGGACCACCAGCATCCATCCGTCAAGGAAGAAGGTCACGCTGTCAGCGCTTTTACAGCCATCTCCGAGCCAACTGTGACAACAGCCGCACGCCGCGCGGAGGTCGACCTTGTGTGCGTGCGCGTGTGCGTGTGCATGTGCACGTGCGTGCCTCACTCACACATGTGGAAGATGTCTTTTCCCCACAGCTGAACGTTTGTATATATATATGCTGATTAAAAACTATAATAATCCAAAGAGTAACAAATATAGCAAAGAAAGCTACGAGCTCACAAAGCAATCGGCCGCCGTGGCACAATCTGCTATTTCCGCTAGTATTCGTCATACAGGTGCACTTAAGTGGTTAACTGCATGGTCTCACATCCACTCTCTCCCTTTCTCCCTTCTTCCTCTCTCCCGGGTCTCCCCCCCCCCCCCCTTCTTCCTCTCTCCCGGGTCTCCCCCCCCCCCCCCCCTTCTTCCTCTCTCCCGGGTCTCCCCCCCGCCCCCCCCCCCTCCTCTGTGTGCGTGCGTGCGGGCGGTATTAGGTCTGTATCCACTCAGTGAGTACTCCCTAACCCAACAGATATTGAACTCTGTCCGCAGCTAACACACACACACACACACACACACACACACACACACACACACACACACACACACACACTTCAGCTCTGAGTTCATACCACTCTCTCTCCCTCTCTCCCTCTCGCCCTCTCGCCCTCTCTCCCTCTCTCTCTCTCTCTCTCTCCCTCCCTCTCTCTCCCTCTCTCTCTCTCTCTCCCTCCCTCTCTCTCTCTCCCTCTCGCTCTCTCTCTCTCTCTCTCTCGTCTCAAAGTGTCT